>NW_009647032.1:1068993-1071110 GCF_000708025.1 Charadrius vociferus
TCCCTCCCCCCCCCCCCCCCCCCCCAATTCTATTAGGGTGTTGTGACATATCAGTAACACATAAAACAGCCTACTGAAATCTCATCATATACACGGTATGAGTAAATTCTTAACCAAATCCAAACACATGAGTCATGGAGTCTGGATGCTTATCACAAGCCATGGGAGAGCTCAGAATTTATGGAAGCAACCCTTACAAGACAAACAGTCATGCAAATAGCTATCCAAATTGGTTTTGAATAAAAAGCAGAGAAAATAGGACAGATTTGGGAATGAAAAGACTGAAGAATTCCAGGGTGGAATTTAAGCATCTAATCTGATCCGCAAAGGAGTTTAAGCTATCCAGAAACATACTTAAGTGGGCATTTTGGGGGAAATAAATATTGTGAATATGACCTGATGTTAACAGATTTTACACAGAAGTGGAAAACTGCATTAAAGTGAAACTTTAGCAAATGTCACAGGAATACTGTTTTAGATGTGCTGTGCAAGTCCTCTGTCAGTTTTGCCTTTTGGAGCTGTCTCACTGTTTTAAAATAGCTACACCAATGAAGCCACTGGGAGAGGTGAAACATCTGTTTGGCTGTCTGGGACACATTAGCATTTTCAGTTCAGATTAGGAGTGAAAGAAATCTCTATTATTTGTATTTAGTGCACTTTGATTCATGTCACAGAGCAGCCCTGGAACATGAAAACAGGATTCCTGTTTTAAAAAATAAAATATGATAGTGCCTAATCTAATGCACTGCAACTACTAACGGCCATTCAGTCTACAGGACCAGACTTTGAGCGAAAAAACCCTGAAATAAGAATATTGTAGTTGCTAAGTTTCTAGCACAATTTTTTTCTGCCTATAAATTTACTCCTTCTGAGCCATAGAGCTTGCTAATGAAGACAAAGCCTAGCTTTCTTATGATTCAGAAGGTAGGAGCTTAAATTTTTTACCTAGGAGGAAGGTGGTATGAAAAGTTGTTTCAAAACACTTTTAAAAAATAAAGGCTTAAAAGAATAAAGTCAACTAGTACAACTACTTCTAAATTGCCAGTTTTATTGCAATATGAATGAAAATAATTTTGATGCTACTGTTGTCTGAAAGTTCTAGAACCATACTAATAGCTTCCTTTAACAGCATTAAAACAATTCAAAGATTGAATAATATGTTTTCCCTGTCTAGATGTAAAAAAAATAATATTGTGTAATTTTATGTCTTTGCAGCAATGAAGAAGTATACCATTAACTGGCATTTTATATTTTGCTTTTTGTGTTTTTAATAGTTTGGAGTTACAAAGATTTAGTTCTGCAATAACCACTACATCCCCAGGCTTATGTTTCAAAAATATACATTAGAGTGCTATAAAAACATCACTTTAAAGCGCTCACTCACATATTGCTTCAAACTTGAGGTTCAAGCAAGAATCTGTGAAAGAGGCATTTCTCATCGAAATTGCGGTGAAATTGAAAAATATTTAAATAAACCAAGAAAATCCTTCTTAAAGCATTTAGTAAAAAAAAAATATTGGATAATTTTAAAATTATCAGAATTTAAACATGTCTGTGCATAAAGAAGTATGAAACAAATGAGGGCAAAAGGAACCTTGGAATGGACTGCCTGAAGAATTATAGTGGGACCTTTCAAAAAACAGTGCAATGATTTACCGTTGTATGAAGGCTGAGTCTATTACCTACAGTTGTATAGAACACTGTTGACTAAGGTAAAACCTAAACTGTATATATAGAATTATACATAAAATGTGGGAAAGAATCAAATGGATTCTACCGAATTGCAGTAATTAAGGCTTAAATGCATCTATCATGGATGACATACAACATATTTATTCTTTCTTGGGAACAAAACTGGATTTTGACAATATCTCTGCTATCAAGAGCGAGAAGAAGGGGCTGGTGAAAATGAAGAATACTATTTTTGGCTCTGCTGTTAATTTGCTGTACAATCTTGGTAGGTCTTTTCATCTGCATCACCAAGATTCTAGTGAAAGCATGAGATGCACACACACGGCTGAATGACAAGACACAGCTTTTCCCTTATCTTATATTTTTAGGTCTAATTTGACCAGTGCATGGACACAGGACCCTTCCCCTCCTCCATTCCCCCCCCC
>NW_009647032.1:1071136-1082454 GCF_000708025.1 Charadrius vociferus
CCCCGCCCTCCCGCCTATACCAGGAATACTAAAACCTCTCTTGTCATTTAGACACCATGTTGTGAAAACAAGACAGAGCTCTAAGTCTATGTCTGTTCATAAACCTTCCCCTTTCACAAAAACCTTAAAGCCTGCTAGGTTATTTGCTCATCTTGGCTGCTGCTAACTGGCTCCCAGCTATAGTCAGTCACACTGACTATATACCTTAGATGTCCTCATGTTTATTCTTCCTCATCAAAGTATTTCTGGCCTAGGCAAACCTAGCCCCTGATATGATCTTTCTACTTGTCTAACACCTGTTCTAGATCTATCCATCATCCTGGAACAGATGTGCATACTCATACTGGACACCAATTAGAGAGTAGAGGAAAAGCTGGATTAACTGCAAAGGGGAGGTTGCCATGGAATCCCTACTTAGTAGACCTTTTTACCTCCTATAGCTTAATTAGCAACTTTAACCTTTGCAATAAAGGAGCAGCAGACCCTCCAGGTAGCGGAGAAATGGCATTTTTCCTTTCTGCTGCAAATTTACATAGAAGTAAAAGATTGCTAGGTAGAATGATCAGATGCCATGACAACTCAGAAAGTCTTCACAGGTGAGGCACACTGGTTTATCCAATTTGAGGCTTGCAACTTAATCCTTCTGCCCAGTGATTCTTGACACAAGATGACTGCAAGCTGTGAAATATTTTCTTGTGCCTGACTTTTTCAACTTATTTTGCAGTGTAAAAAACAGGTCTCTGATACAAAATCCCTTCTATTTTCCTTAAAAAAAAAAAAAAAAAAAAAGGCAAGTTTGTGCAGGAATTCTATTGGACATCTTTCAGGTTATAGTGCATACTTCCTGAATTTATCATCTGTGACTAAAGTAAACAATTTAATATGTTTTTAATCTAGCCCTGACTCCACACAAACATAGGAAGGTAGAAGTAAGATTTTTGTGCTTCACCTTCTTTCTCCCACTGATTTGTTTGGGAAAATGGTAATTTATTGAATAACTGAGTTGGTCATTATCTGAAAGCATACCCATTCTTTTTGAAGTCATCTGACAAATAGGGGAGGACAGAGAATAAATGTCTTATTGTAGTATTTTTGTTGTTGTTGTTCATATTTGTGTGCACATCATTCCATGTTACAGAATACACTCTCAAACCTTACACTACAACATTCCCCCTTATACCTCTCATTACTCTAATGTGGTGATGCTCTTATCAGGTCTTAACTGATTGAGGATGTCCAGCCTCATTCTACTTAGCCTAACTACCTTTCACATGAAGATGTTACATGTAAAGGTCAGGTGCTACAGTATTAATTATTTAACTACAGATCCTGCATTTGAATTTTATCTCTTAAATCTGGGACTTCACAGTATCAGTTCAACAAGGACATTTACCCAGCTAATTTCTTTTTCACTTCCTAAACAATTTCTTGTGTAGAGAATTTCTTTGTATTTTCATTTGCAAGCAGGATTCTCCGGCCTTTTCTGACTACTTATACACTGATCAATAATAAGAAGGGGTGGGCCTTTTCTAAAGGGGGACTTCTTACCTGAATTGAGCAGTTTCAACTCTTGATCACAAGGTGGTAGCACTCCTACTTCTTCTGCACTGACACTCATTGCAGTCAATAGGCAAGGGTGGAAAATAACAGCTTGAAGCTTCCAGATTTTGCTGTCACTGACATGAATATGCCTTAAAGTCATGTGTAGAAAGGCAATTTTAATATATGACGCTCACGTAATGTCACTAACATATGCTGTGCCAGCAGCAAATTGATTGTAGCACAGCCTCTTCCATTTTTCTTTTATCCTGACATTACGGCTGACAATTTTTAAATGTTGAACACTGGGGCAGTTCTAGATAAATCATACACACAGCCACAGAAAGCAACTATGACACATCAAACTCATCATGTCTGCAACAGTGAGCCATTCTATTCATGTACAGATTAACTTCTGAGGAACAGTGCTGGCTCTACTTCACATATGCAATTTATCTGCATACACACAGTAACAGTTTTGCTGCAGGCCAGCAGTCTGGGTTGCCAAGCATTGGGAAAAGCAACCTGTTCTCATAGAAACACATAAGAAGCTTCATCCTGTTTTATACAGGACCTTGGTAACTGCATTTGACATATAACAATGAGCATCTACATGATGACTATTAGTTTTTCTTAGGCATAAGGAATTCTCCATGGGATTTCTCCCAAAAGTTGCCTGTATTCAGATATATCAACGGACTAAAGATGTAGTGTTGTAGTTGTTGTCATGTTCATATCTGAATGGAGAGAATAGTACGTTGACCTGACTGTAACTGAATGTTGCTTGTAAAGCATTGATCTTTTCTTGCAGAAATATGCAAAACAAACGTTTATCTGTTAAAAATATGCCAGACAAAAACCAACCAAACAAACAAAAAAACCCACCCAACCAACCAACCAATCAAAAACCTCAGAAAGTTGGAGAATCTCTCCAGGTTCACCAGCATTGTTGCTATGCCTTCGGCATCCACAGAGCAGAGCTTGAAATCTTGTGATAAGTTACTGTTTTGTGGTTTTCCATTTCAGCTTCAAAAAATATAATATTTTAATTATTATTGCTTCCATTCAGGCCAGGTAATCTTTACTTTGAGGCAGTTTGGCCTCTCTGCCTCTGACCTTGCTTGAGCTGAGGCCCAAAGCATAGCATTTGGGCATTGCTATGCCCATCTCGGGGAGGGGAGAGCTTCTCCTGCTCCATCCCAGCATGGGGGTAACAGAACACAGAGAATCCCGAGAAATGCAAGGGGAGGAGGGATGTTAATACAAGTCCCTAGCCTGGAAACAAATAAATAAACAAATCCTACGTAGACTAAGTTGATGAGCTGCTCCGCTCCCATTCTCTGTGGAGCACATGCAACCCATTTCTCAGACACCTCCCAACAACATGGAGGTTTTTACATTAGCCTGGCAAACATACCTCCCCTTTCTAATCAGCTGGCAGCTTGTTTTATCTCTGTCTGTAACACTGTTGAGCTGGAGTTATTCCATCCATCTGCATAGAAAAAGGGAAGTGGCCAATCTTTCAAGGGCTACCACTTCCAGCTTTCTTAATAGTGAAACAGATGTCTGAGACTTAGAAGCATGAGGGTGTTAAATGGTTTGTTGCTTTGCAGCAGTCTAATCTACCTGCCCGGCTGCTCAGCCGCTTCCGATGGCTGAAAGCAGTGAGGACTTTTTTGTTGTAACTTTGAAATAAATCTCTCTTCTTCTCTCCCCACCCCCCAACCATTTATTATCTTGGTGTTTTGTTGAAACAATTGTCCAAACCCCAGAAATTCTAGGCAGTCATCAGTCTATGTCCCTAATCCCTCAATTTTCTCCCTGATGCTGTCTTACTATAATCACAGTCTTTTGACATTAAATTTTCCAATTATTTCTCTTTCTTCTCATGGCAATAACAAATATTGGTCATGTTTCTGAATGCAGTTATAATTGACAGTTTTCGAATACTGCAGCTTCACCTGTCTTACTGAATTGTGGAACAAAAGATACTTTCCTACAGCTAGTGCCACCCTTCAGGCCAAAGGTTTTGTCTCATACATACCAGTGAAATCTCATTAATGAATAAAACTGTGACTGCCACATCTTCTATTTCCCTGTTTCTCTCCATCAAGGGAGTTTTAGTGACTTTTATTTTTCAAGAAAGCTTCCCACATGACCTCCAGGAAATAAGGGATTAGTCCACATCTGAAAGTTCAGTCTGTTGAACTATATTAATTTGTTGAAGGCTGATATATTGATCAGGATTCATTCACCTGGAGAAGAAAATAAGCTCACTGAAAATAAACTAACACTGAAAATCTCTGCAAAACAAGCAAAAAAACCCTCTTTCCCCAACATTTTTTTTCTGTCCCCACCCAAAACACCATGCAAATAAAATTGCGTTGAAAAGAGAAAGCTCAGGATCAGAACTCTTAGTCATGAGATTTTTAGGAAACAAAATTAAGGCTACTTAGGCAATCATCAAATTTCTTAGCTCCAGTTAATAAGAAGTAACTGTAGGTTCTCGGGTCTGCTCTGTGTCTGACAGGCAGAATAAATAAATGGCCTGGAGATAACAATGGAGTTAGAAGGTAATTTGGCCCCCACCATGTTTTACTTATTGAAGATGCCTGTTGGAGAAATGCCAAGTAATGCCAAACAATCTCTGAATCAAATAAAAAGCTATGCCACCACAGAGAAACCTTCACTGGGAAATTCATCTGCATATTGCTGCAAAGGAAATGCCGCACATTAACATTAGAACAAAAAGCAGATTTGCTTTTTTTTTGTTTTAAATGTAAGTTCTTCAATGCTATTAAAATGTAAACATTTAAAAGGACAAATTTTAAACCAACTTTTCATTGGATGATTTGTATTACAGTGGCTTAATCATTCTCTTTATAATTTACACCCTCTGAGCAGTTCCTTTCATTGTGATTTCATCAAAAAGGGGAAATTCATGTGATAAGACTATTTGTGTAATCACATTTGGCCTCAAATCTTGAAAATATGATTCACAGTCACTGAATTCCAGAGAAGATTGATTTAAGGAAGTTACTTTGTGAATGAAATAGTGCTTATGTATGCTCCCCCAATAGACAGAGGTCTCTGGGACAGCCACAGTCAACCTCTTTTAATCTCTATGAGAAATATGTTATGGAATGACGTCTTACAATCTTTCATGGTATTTGATTAATAACATGAGAAAAAGTTCAAAAAGACCACACTTTTCCTCTCTTTCTCCTTCCTGCCATCCCCACTTCACACCCACAAAAAAACTAATTCTCAGCGCAAGATGTTGGTTTTAATGTGTAATACCATATTCTCACTAATATCTACTTTCAGACATCTCAATAGCCATAACTAAAATTTTACTGGGAGGAAGCAAATGCAGTGGTAAAAAGATCTTTCCCAGTAAATTAATTTTACAGATGTTTTGTTGGATGTTTCAAAGGGACATTTTTATTAATGAGAATATTACAGTACTTAAAAGCAAGCACTAAATACAAATAAGTTCACCTACAGCTGTTAAAAAACCGCTACAGTTATGGACATACAAAAGTAGCCACTCTTCCTTCATCATTCATTTTGGCAGGCTGCTTTAGTTTTTTTTTCCTCTCCAAAATTGTTGTAGTGATGATATTTACAAATATCTATAAAGCAAAAACCAGCTTTTGAATGCAGCTTTAGTTCCTAAAGTAATTCTATAAATGCTTCTCTGAAACAGTCTGCTATGTGATCCCTCCAAATTTCTGAGTTAATTTATATTCTGAGTTGATTCGTTGTGTGTATCTACAGAAATCCTTTTACAGAGAGGAAAAGAATATTTGTTGTAGTTTCAAGAAATCAGCTAATATTAGAGGAGTACACGGAAATGGTTTCTAAAAGGAAGACACAAGTGTGTCAGTGAGTCAGGAGAGTGTTTGCCCATTACCATTTTGGAATTCTGCTTGTCAGTTGGATTGTATTCCTCACTTCCACTAGTGGGACTGTAAATCAGAAAATGCAATGATGGGAACTTAGGTTCTAGTTTAATCTTTTCATACTCTGAATATGCTTGTATATTAGCATTCACTGCATCTTATCTTCCCCCCCTTCTTTTATGTATATATTTATTATTATATATGAATTTCTTGAATTTACAACTGTTAGCCTGGAGAGAACTGCAAGATCTTTACATGTCTCAAGGTTACTGAAATTATATGGTGCATTCATCTGAGTATATCCACTTTCCCCTATGCTTGCCCTGAAAGCCTGCTTCAGAGTTTGTGCAAAATATACATTTGCCTGGAAATGTGAAAGTAACTCATCTGTACTGCTTGGTAGTTTCAGTTTCACTTTTTAAAACAAAGCAAAAATCTGTCAGTGCATTTTACAGGAAGCCAAAAGGACTTGTGCATATGAGGCTTACTCTAAAACTACTAACTCTTTCCAGACATCGAGATTTTTCTTATTCCTGGTTAGCTTAGGTGCACATTAGTTGCTAAGCTGCTCCTGCATGTGAAATCTCCATGCATCTGGGTATTTACAAAAATTCACGGTTTTGATTAGCTGATGTATAAGCTTAATGATCACACTATGGATCCAGAGTTCTCATTTCATTCAGTCCTAGGGTACTCATCTTCAATTTGAAACATTAAAATCCCTTCTGATAGGGACATAAACATGAAATTTGGCAGGTAGTTCCTCTTAGTCACAAGTTGAACATATACTGGATAACTAGCACTCTCTCAAATTGCATCCCCATGTATTAAAATTCTCTCTGAGATCAGCTGATATAATTAATTCAGGTAAAACTAAATCACATCCAGAAAACATAACAGCAGCATCAGCTCAGGGAATCTGAGTTTAAGTTATTTTTTAGTTGTCTTCTTATTCTAAGACTGAAAATAATAGCTCTGGTTTATCCCTCCTGTTCAATAAAGCATTTTAACACTGCTCTTGATCAGGTCTCAGTTACTGAAAAAGTTGCAGTATGAGGGCTCTTGTGAGAAAATAACTACTTAACAGACTTTATGATGATGAGTCATGGAGCAGAAAGATCATTTTCATCTTCTTTTGCATAGCCTTGAGGACATTGCAATCACTTACAGAACAATAACATTACCCCAGGCTCTTCTGGCAAGCCTGGTGATACCATAATGGACAGCAGCAGACAAAAAGTAATAAATAAGCAAACAAAAAACTGTGTGATACAGTCTCTATTAAAAAGATAAAAGGAAGGGGTGGAAAGGACCAGGCGTGAGACGGATTGCCTCTGTTTACTGAATTGAAAGCGTATTATTTTCTTCTGAATCCATTCATGTTAAATAAAGCACTAAGCAAATAAGAAAAGTAAACTGAACTTGGCAATGTTCAGCACAGGACTTGCCTATGAACTCTGTGCCCTACATATGGTTCTTCCTGGACTTCGGGAAAAATGAGAACTTTATTTTATGAATAATAACAGATTAAGTAAAAGCAGATTTTTTTTTTCTACATATTTTGCTTTCTTGAACTGTGTAGGAGAGCGTGCTGATATCCAGACAGAAATCTGAAAGGTTAGGCACTATCATATATACTCATTAGACAGTACACGTTTTACTTGTTGGCATGCTGTGAAACAACAAAAGAAATTATACATATGGATTTGAATAATGGTATCTCTGAAACAGTACAAGGCTAACTGACAAGGCAAGATGCATCAGCACCACTGCTTCAATTTTCAGTGTACTTTATTCAGTACGCCTTTCCTCTAGAATATTAAATGTATTTAAAAAAATGTATTAAAAGTATTTTGTTTAATTCAGCCCTTGGATTCCTCATGCCAATAATAAGCTGGAAATGTATTACAAGAATTAAATCTGTTCCCATCTCACCCATCTTCCTCATTGCCTAAGCATTTTTTTTACATGCCACCCACCTGAGGTTGACTGACTTCAGTTTCTGGCGTGTTAGATCGGTAGCACGAGCAATTTAATAGCATGACCTGAAAATGAAAGCTTGAAGAGTGAACTTTGTTCGTCCAGCTATTAGCTAAGGACAGGATTTATTCACCTTGTCTCTCCTGTGTGTATTAATTTCATTAGGGCTGCAGTCTGGAAATCCTGCTATGGGGGGATACCATTAGCAGTCCCTAGAACATGGGCTCATAAACTGTATTTTCTGACAACTGCGGCAGTGCCATGCAGCTCCTCACTGCACAGGAGCACTGAGGGCAGCTGCAGGCAAGTCCTGCAGGGACTGGAGCCAGGACGCAATGACACTTCCCAGGGAGGCTGTGTGGAGACATTGGTGCCCACGGGGCCCTGACACTCTGTTCATAAGGCTTCAGCTTTTGGTTTTCAGGAGCCTTTTGAAGTGTGCCTTCTTATACTACCGCCATATCATATACTGGTTTTGGAGTTCATACAACAACTGTCATCTTTACATCAGGATTCAGTATCTGTTCATCAGCTGTGCAAGGCTAGTTCCCATCCCAATCCAATTGTTGTAGATAAGTTGCTCATGCTAAAAATAAGACTTTGTATTAATGTGTTCTGCAGTATTTTTAGCCTGATTGACTCAATGATAAGAACTGTCTCCTGAATTACTAAATATTAGCTAAGTTGTCTTATCTTTTCTTCTTTTTTTGTATTTTTAATGGACAAACATTTTTGATCTGTTGAATCACATGCTAGAATGAGTCAATAGCTTTGTCATGTTTTATCAAACTCTTCAATAACAATTCTTAGTTCTAGTCTCTCCTTTTTGTATCTCTTATTATTTTAGTATTTCAGAACAATTCATAATGTAGCATTTCTGAAATTTCATGTCTCTTTCTCAGTGGTAGATAATTTTCCTTTTGTTTTCAGCTTGTGAATGTGGAAAGTACAAGACAGGTTGCATTTGGCTCTTCTTGACTGCTGCTTTTCTGTTTGTTTCTCAAAATTTGATTTTATTTTTTTTTAACTGGAAGGTGCTAAATGACTTTATCCTTGCTCCATGCTGCATTTTGTTTGTTAATGTATTGACAGTGCTGAGCTTCTGCATGACTCTCTCCACTGTGAGTCCTCATTCACATAAATGTCATTCCGTTTCAGTAAACCAAAATAATCTCTCATTTGTTGGGTTTTTCTTTTAAACTGCTTCCAGCTAAATGCACAGGGTTTAGTCAGTTCTAATGCATATTCCATATCCAACACAAAATGTTTGTCAGCTGACATTTGCCATCCACAAACTGCTTGCACAAATCAAGCTTCCTGGCTATCCTTGTATAGACTTTCTATACAATCGAGATTTCCTTTATGCTATTCATACATCCTAGAAATTCAGTGGGTTTCTAATACTACAACCTAACATGAAGATATCATCTTTTATCTCTGATAAGGAAACCTGAACCCAAATCTGCTTTTTTCAGACAATAAAAGGTGACATTTACTCTGAATGTACTTAATGGCAACTCTGAGTCATGCAAAGCTAAACATAAAATTAATTTCTACCTACACTGAAAAAAAAATTCTGATTTCCTGATTCTAATGAAGTTACTGGGAGTTTTGGCACAACTTCAGTAGGGCCAGAATTTAATTTTTAATGACAGATGTCATTGTTTAACCTTCAGTCTTCTCTATTCTACCTTCTGTATTTAGTCTGTCATGTTTTCTAAATGTTTTAAAGTCCCACAAAAGTCTTGTCAAAAAATACAGACACATTAGAAAATCTCAAGTTACAAGCTAGAAACAACGTCAATAACGTGTCTGCAAACCTCAGTTTTCACACTGGATCTGTTTGCTTAAACTTTAGTCTACTTCAAAGTCAGCTCTGGCATATTAACCCAATTACCCTTTTATATAGAGCTGTTTTCATTTGGCAACATAAATACCAACCCTCAGTTCTTTCAGCAATCCAACTGGTAGCTATCAAAAAAAAAAAAAAAAAAAAAAAAAGATGTAAAGCACGGTAAAGATGTAAAGAGAGGAACAGGAAAAAGAAAAAAGGGTTCCCATTATGCAATACAATCAAGAGCACCTGTGCTGGAATTCATTAACTCCATTGAGCAGGCAGCTGCATATTTGCAACATCCTAATGAGGCAGGGAAAAAAAAAAAGGAGAGCAGATGACTGACTGTACAGATTGGAAAACATAACAAAACATTTAAAGTGCTTCATTTTCTTACTCAGGCATTTAATTATCATGTTTCCCTTTTAGAACTGCTGATTTCCTTGTATTTCTGTGTATATAATATGTTTGTATAGTTCATTTTACAGATATCTTCATTATAAATACAAAAGAACACCGGAATAACGTTTCCCAAAAAGTACAGTTTACACTACTGGTTCTGCAAAGTTAAATACTTGAAATAGTGCTGAACACCTTTATTCTGTAAGTTTATCATTTAGGAGAGACCATTAGCAATCATCCTGGCCATATCAGGCAACTGATAGTTGTTGGGGTTTTTTTTGCTTATCCTGTTTCTATTTTTATTTACCCTATCCCAAATGTCTCTGTGTTCTATACTAGGCAGGTAAGTTTATAATCCATGGAAATTTTATTTGGACCTTTGTTATAGCTTGCAGCTGTGGAAGAAACCATTTTCCTGATTCATACACCTGTTGTAATTAAAAGTCATCAGGTGGATCTTGACCTCACTGTCTCCTTTTGGCCTCTGCTAACAGTGATTATATAAATTATTTTAAAGCACTTACTGGAATTTTCAAGTGGAAATTCTGAAAATAGCTGATCACAGATGTGTCCTCAAGTAACTTCTCTGATGCTGAAGGAAGACTGTAGGTATTAATGCTATATTCAATTTTACTAATGTTGCCTAAGGGATCGGGCACATGAGAGGAATATGGAGTTGAACATCCTCTGAAAGTTGGAGCATCACAAAGCTCCTGTGAACTGATTTCCTCAAGTTTAGCAAGGGAAAACGGATGCATGCTATTAGTCACCAAAAATTCAGGGGGATTTTCCAGAAACATCTTTATAAATGAAAGGCTTTAGCAAGCCTCCATGATGCACTGAGTTTTGTCTCTTACTGAGATACTGTGTTACATGACATAAGCAAGAGTTACTGGCAGTATTTGGTCTGCATGTCTGTTGGCTTGTACATAGCATCATGTTTCGCATTATGATTTGTGGTCCGTTGTTTATAACATTTTGAGACTAATTCATCTATGTAGAGTACTCTGTACATGTCACTTGGAGTGGAAAAAAAGTATATACATGTATCCAGAATTCCAGATATCACATTCAGATCACTTATATGTCAGAGTGTTCAAGAAATAACTGTTGAACTCAATCAATTGACATTGAATTTGTATAACTGAGAACAAAAGTAGGAATTGACCTCTTTTCTGTAGTCTCACTCATAAGATTATATTTGCTAATATGACATGCTGCTCAAACAAGAGTTAGAATCATAGAATGGTTTAGGTTGGAAAGGACCCTGAAGATCTTCGAGTTCCAACCTCCCTGCCATGGGCAGGGACACCTCTGACTAGACCAGGTTGCCCAAGGCCACGTCCAGCCTGGCCTTGAACACCTCCAGGGATGGGGCCTCAACAACGTCTCTGGGCAACCTATTTCAGTGCCTTACAACCCTCAAAGTAAAAAACTTCTTCCTAATGTTTAATCTAAACCTGCCCTCTTCCAGTTTAAAGCCATTCCTCCTCGTCCTGTCACTACCTGCCCTAGTAAAAAGTCCTTCCCCAGCTCTCCTGCAGGCCCCCTTTAGGTACTGGAAGGCCGCAGTAAGATCTCCCCGGAGCCTTCTCTTCTCCAGGCTGAACAGCCCCAACTCTCTCAGCCTCTCCTCAGAGGAGAGGTGCTCCAGCCCT
>NW_009647032.1:1083654-1085631 GCF_000708025.1 Charadrius vociferus
TCCCTAGTCTTTCTTTTCTCGCTGACATACTTAAAGAAGGATTTTTTGTTTGTCTTAATATCCCTGGCCAGATTGAGTTCTGTCTGGGCTTTAGCTTGTCTGACTTGATCCCTGGCTGCTCGAATGATTCCTCTGTATTCCTCCCAGGCTACCCGCCCCTGTTTCCACTCCCTATAGGCCTCCTTTTTCTTTTGGTCATGTCCAGGAGCTCCTTGTTCATCCACGCAGGCCTCCTGGCTCTTTTGCCTGCCTTCCTCTTTGTAGGGATGCATCGCTCCTGAGCTTGGAGGAGGCAGTTCTTGAATATTGACCAACTTTCTTGGGCCCCTCTTCCCCCTAACACTTCATCCCATGGCATCATACCACACAGCTTCTTCAAGAGGCCAAAGTCAGCTTTCCCAAAGTCCAGGGTGGTCAGCCTGCTGCACACTTTCCTCGCCGCCCCAAGGATCTCAAACTCAACCATTTCATGGCCACTACAGCCCAGGCTGCCCTTGAGTTTGACACTGTCTATCAGTCCCACCTTGTTGGTAAGGACAAGGTCCAGCATAGCTCCTTTCCTCATTGGCTCCTCAGCCTCTTGGAGAAGGAAGTTGTCCTCAATGCAATCAAAGAACCTCTTGGATTGCCTATGCCTGGCCGTGTTACCCTTCCAACAGATGTCAGGGTGGTTGAAGTCAGCCATGAGGACCGGAGTCTGTGAACGTGATGCTGCCCCTATCTGTCTATAGAGGGCTTCATCCACTCCATCCTCTTGGTCAGGTGGCCTGTAACAGACTCCCACTGTAATGTCCCCTGCTCCCAATTTCCCTTTAATCCTCACCCATAGGCTCTCAGTTGGCTCTTTATCTATCCCTAGGCTGAGCTCCATGCATTCCAGCTGCTCGTTAACAGATAAGGCAACACCGCCTCCTCTTTTCCCTTGCCTGTCTCTCCTGAAGAGCCTGTAGCCTTCCATGGCAGCACTCCAGTCATAGGAGTCATCCCACCAAGTTTCCACAATACCAATGAGATCGTAGCCTTGGAGGTACGTGCACATCTCTAGCTCCTCCTGTTTGTTCCCCACGCTCCATGCATTTGCATAGAGGCACTTCAGCCGTGCTTTCATTGGGGCTGACTTGGCTGGAGCAGCTGTAATTATTTTGTGCTGCTCTCCAGGCAGCATTCCTTTGCCAGGTATTAATGGTGCCTCCCCACTGGCTCCTGTTTTTCCAGGAGCTCCTGAGCATGCTGCAGTATAGCCAGCGCATGGCTGCAGGCCCTCACCAGCACCCCTTTCCTCTTTCCTTGGCACAGCATCCCTTGGCTGGGCATGGGCAAACCCAATAATACCCTCTTCCCCCATCAAATCTAGTTTAAAGCCCTGTTAATGAGGCCTGCTAATTTTTGGGCGAAAACCCTTCTCCCTCTTTGAGTGGGCCAGCCCCCATCTCCTGCCAGCAGTCCTGGTGCCGCATAGGCCATTCCATTGTTGAAGAACCCAAAATTGTGGTGGTGAGACCAGCCACGGAGCCATGTATTAACAGGCTGAGCTCGTCTGTTCCTTTCAGTGTCATTGCCTGCCACGGGGAGTAGGGATGAAAAAATAACCTGTGCTCCAGTTCCCTGTAGCGACTGACCCAAGGCCCCGATATCTCTTTTAATTGTCCTTGCATTCCGATCCGCACATTCATTGCCCCCGACATGGTACAGGAGTTGTAAACCAAAGAGAAGAACCAGCCTGAGAAACAAAAGGACTGAAAATGAGTCTCAAGCATTGAAATTCTACTGAAAAATATTTCCTTAAAAATTAGTCTAAATATAATTCCTCTTCTCAAATCTCTTAACATTATTTTCCTACTCATTATCTCCTTTGTTTATTATGATTGTAATAGTACTTTTCTGTGCTTTAAAAAGACTCCTATTTCTCCAATACTTATTTTAAAGACCATGATGTTATTAATCTGGCTTTATTAGCATGTCTGATGTCAAACACCT
>NW_009647032.1:1085674-1120979 GCF_000708025.1 Charadrius vociferus
GGCAAATACAGAACTGAACAACTGAAGCAGTAGTTAGCAGCAAATTTGAAAGATGAATGCAGCAGCATCCATAAGCATCCATGAAGTATTTGTTACATGACTATGGCTAAAGCAAAACAACTGACAAAGTTTTACATCTCAAGCAATTTGTTTCATACAAATAATTATACAGACATACAGCTGAAAAGTGTCTTCATGTATTGTGGGCCACAAAGGTAGTTTAGGAGATGCCTTGGGCAAGTTAAGAAAGCATGTTCTGGGACCCCTGAAGGGATATCTCTGAGCTGGTACATTTGCTTAGTATCATCTGTGTCCAAATGGAGATACTTGGGACCTATATTTATCTCACACTGTACCTAAGGTGGCAGGCCCCAGACTTTCTGTGTGGCTAATTAGCATTTTCATGATTATACTGTTTCCATTTTCAGACCTAGCTCAGTCAGATCAAGACAGATATTTCATTGTATGGGCATAATGATATGTACTTCAGTGTTAGTCACTACTTTTGCTCCAGTTTTCTGTTGTTAGTCTTCTTTTAGTTAGTTCTGGGCTCCCCAGTTCAAGAAGGACAGGGAACTGCTGGAGAGGGTCCAGTGAAGGGCTACAAAGATGATTAGGGGATTGGAACATCTCTCTTACGAGGAAAGGCCGAGGGACTTGGGTCTCTTTAGTTTAGAGAAAAGAAGATTATGGAGGGGATCTTATTAATGTTTATAAATACTTAAAGGAAGGGTGCTTCAGTGGCGCCCAGTGATAGGACAAGAGGGAACGGGCACAAACTTGAACATAGGAAGTTCCATCTTAACATGAGGAGAAACTTCTTTACTTTGAGGGTGGTAGAGAACTCGAACAGGCTGCCCAGAGAGGTTGTGGAGTCTTCCACTCTGGAGACATTCAAAACCTGCCTGGATGCCATCCTATGCAACCTGTTGTAGGTGACCCTGCTCTGGCAGGGGTGTTGGACTAGATGATCTCCAGAGGTCCCTTCCAACCCTGACCATTCTGTGATTTTGGTGCTGATATATCTCCAAAGTCTGCCGTTCCCTAAGACACCCCTCCTAAGTAGACAGACTACTTACATGGAACTTCAGGCTGTATGATTCAATCCTAGATCTTCCCTATCTTAGATGAATTTGCTACTCCTATATAAATGCTATAATGAATAGGATATAGATATAGACATACACAGGTTCTGACTCTTGTTTTCTTGCCTGCTTGAGGATCTTTATGTCCATCTTTATGAGTATGTATGGCTGCCATCAGAAACACAAGAAACTGTACTGATGCACAATTTGGAAGTTATATTTACCAAATTTTATCTTGTTTTGCTTATTTCCATATTTCACTTAAATAATGATTGTTTATTACTAACTTATCAGAAAGCTACTGTTGCAACAATTTGCCAAAAAGCTGTTGGATGCTCTGTGTTTCTGATTTAGGTAGGTGACACCAGAAGCTTTGATGCACAATTTTAGCCTTGTTACCTGTCTGACTGGGTGACCCTGTGTTCCATAACTTATCAAAATATTTGCAAACAAAGTTGGTACAGTATATTTGACTTCCAACGAGTTGGTTTTGAAAATTTAAGAGCAAACAGGCTATGCTGCCATGCAGTAAGAGAGCTGGTTTTGTTCATGAATTAATAACTGATGAAAAACTAATAAAGAAAGGACAGAAACAGACTGTGGAAAGCTATTAGATTGTCCACAGAAATCTGCATTGGGATCTCTGCTTTTCAAGTTTAAACCAGTCAAAATCAGAGTTGACCATGAAGAGTACCAGGAAGATCTCAAAACACTAAATAACTTAGTGATAAAATGGCCGATAAAATCGGCCATTTTTGTAGGTGACCCTTCTCTGGCCGGGGGGTTGGACTAGATGATCTCCAGAGGTCCCTTCCAACCCTGACCATTCTGTGATTCTGTGATTCTGTGATCCAGTGTGAACTGAATGCATATGGACAAAAAAACTCTAATGAATTCTATAAGTAATGGCTCTGAATAATGTATAGGTACTCAGGAAAGGGATTTTGAAGTCATGGATAGTTCTTTGAAAATGTCAATCAATATTCATTTGTAGTCAAAAGAGAAAATTGTATATTGAGACTTACTAGGAATTAAGTTGATAGCAAAAATGGAAATGGCACTATATACATCCCTTATATACTGCTAATTATAAACCCTGTGCAAGTTCAGTACCTCCTAAAGTCCATTTCTAATTAGAACTAGGAAAAATTCAAAGAAAAGCAACAAGGATAGGCAAAGGAAGAGAATGATACTGATTTGGGGCAAACCACATATACTAGGATGCTTCACTTCAAAAAACACATGAAGAAAGATATGAATGCTATGGAGAAGGTGAATAGGGAACAACTGTTCAGTTTCCCTTAACACAAAAACTGGCAGGCACCTCATTAAATTACCAGGTATCTCATTTAAAACAACCAAAGGATTATTTTTTTTTGTGATCCACCACATAGCTACACATTAGAACTGTGTGGTGTAACACGCTATATTGTGTAAAAAATACATGAGTTTAAAAAACCCACAAAACTAATCCAATTCATGAAGCATAGATCCATCAATTGTTCCTTTGCTGTTTTCCAGGTTACATTCTTCCAAAATGTCATCCTCAGAAGTGTTCAACCTAGTTTTAGCCCAAAGGAGATTACAGTCTCCACTGAAATGTTCATTCTGTGTCAGAAATCTGTCAAAGACTGTATTCACTGCTTTGAAAAATCAATTTCATGCATAAATTTTAAAAAGTTTCTCCTGCAGAAAACAAATGCACAATAAAAGTCTTTTCAGGCTAACTTTAAATCGTACTGTCTAACAGGGTCTAAAACCCTTAAGAAAGCCTCATCTGCTGCTCCTTCACTCCAAAATGTCATGAATGTTAATTGACGTGTCAGTAGATATCAACCTGGGACCATTGAAGAGTCTTATAGGTAATTTTCATTCATTTTATACCAATTATGCATACAAACACTTTCATTACATTAAAAAAGACTAAGGTTGCAACGTGAATGATTCAAAAGTTGCCAGAACGGACACTCATTGCATAAGCTTCACTGGTCCCACTCCAAATATGCATTATAATGAAGTCTTGATTACATGGTTGCATACTATTTTTTTCCACAGAACTCTGTTGCTAGGACTGTAATGTGATATGCAGTTCTTTAGGCTTGAAAAACATAAAGCAATTAAAAAAAATAATGTATTGACAACAAATCCCATCATGTGGCGTCTTCAGGATAAGTCACCAGCATTGGAGTCTTCAAATTCCTTCTCTTCCTGGCCAAACATCTGGGACTTGAGCTAATGGTTGCACTGGTGCCCATTCTTATTATCAGTACTGTCTCCTCAGGGATATTTAATATGGAGTTATAATTGCAGAGCAATCATCTATGAAGAGATGGATATGCTCAGTGAGAATGGAATTTTTACCAATTTCGGCTTCTAAATACTAAGAAACATCTGTTGAAGGCTGGCTTTCAAAATAAAAACGTTTGAGTAAACTGTCATGAAATAGCAAAACACATATCCCTGACACAAAAGTGACTCCAAGCTAAACTTCATCTGCCAGCTGAAAAGCCAATGTGGTGAGAGTTATATTTTGAAATTTAAGACTTGAAAAAAAAACAAACTAGCAACTGGTTTTCCAACACAGATATATCTTTGCTGTAGAAAATTTCAACCCTAGCATATAAAAATTGGCAGTGTTCCATGCAGGAAAATTGTGGACGGCTGTACTAACTTTATGTAATAATATATGTAAATCCATACAGCCAGTAATGACTAAAAAGCAGGAACGTGAACAGTTTATTTATTGACTTGACAGATTCCAACAGAGGGCAGTTATAGAACAGCATAGTATTTTGAAATAGAGTTACTATTCTTTGTATGGAAGCTAGTAGGAAATCCATGTGACAAAATCAGTGAAGAGACATTGGTTTTGTTTATGTTATAGTCTTAATTGTTATAGGCTACTGATTATTTTAAAATATTATTTTTTTTTCATGTGAACACAAATATTCTATGGTGGTTATGTTATAATGATTATTTGTTTGAGCAGAGGAGGAAGTATATTTTTTAAATGGTAAATACAGATGCTAATTCCAGGTCCTTGATGTTATAGCTACAGAAGCTCTTGATGGAACACAAATTTTTAAAATCACTGTTATGAAAGGAATACAGCTGAAGAGAATGGGACAAAATGTTTACCTGTGACAGTTTGCAATGCTCTGTAGTGTACACACACACACATATACTTTCTTATAGCAATGTGTATTAGAACATGTTTTACCTAAACTTTTACCTGCCTTACCGTATAGTCATGGTTTAGGCCAAATCAGCTACTGGGGACCTGGGGAACCGCAGATGGGACCGACAGATGCTCCCCTCTACCCCTCTTCAAGGAGAGAGGCAGAGGAGGGAAAAAGAGACATATGAGTTTAGAAGGAACTAAACTACTTTAATGAAATATTAATAATAAAATAAAAATAAATAATGAAATATATACAAAACCGTATTGAGCTCCCAGGATGACAATCACAACCCTGGCTGGCACTGGGGCAGTCCCAGGCTGGACTCAGTGACAGACGGGACTGGATTCTGGATCTGGATTCAGGATTGGGATCAAAGGCAGACAAACAGAGTCCTCCTCAAACGTCGGCCATTCACTAAAGAGAGCTGACCCTTTGATCCCTCAGCTTTTATATTAAGCATGAGGCAGATGGGATGGAATACCCTGTTGGTCAGTTTTGGGTCACCTGTCCTGTCCACTCCTCTCCACAGGTGCGACCCCTCTACGCTTTTCTGCTTCCGACCCTCCAACGGTGCAAATAACAAAGTTGGTTGGCCTTGGGTATTATAGCAATAAGTATAAGCAAGAGCCTCTCTGCATACCATGCCTGGGCATCAACTATAAACATTGGTTTTATCACTCTGAGAGAGCGAACATTGTCTGCACAATATGCTGTTAATTTCAGTAGTTAGAAGAGGCCTACTTGTTGTTACTGAACAAAATCGGTCCTGTTTTACCTCAAACCAGGACACATATGAATAAGTAAAATAGGATTAAATGTTTGTTTGTGTTTTCATGCCAATCTACAAGAAATCCCAAGGAATTTCTCTTTCTTTAGAAAGCAATATATACCATATATAGTAATAAATTCTTTGTTTTCTTTGAAAATGTTTTCAAGTGGAAGAATGGTTGTTTTATAAATATGAATGATTTTTTTCTGGCATAGATGTTGTCATTTAATTTTATTGCAAATGCTAACAAAGTTCTCCCTGGTGATACCAGTACCCATGCAAGCTCTGAGAAAGTTATTTACATCATTATAACTAAAAGTAAAACAAGGATCAAATGGTCATATAACTGCCAATACCTGGAAGATAAGCAAGAATAAAAACTGCTATGACTGACTATTTCTACCTCTAGAGTTCTCTAACTCAAATCTATTAATTTTTTTTTAATTTTTATTTTTGATTTTTTCAATTGCAAGTTGAAATGAAGAATACAAACTGTAGTTGAATCTACATGGAGAAATTTAATGTGTCTTAAACACAGTTATCTGCACTCTAACATTTGGCTTACATGCTTGTTAGAAACACCATGTCTCCAAATACCCTTAGTGACAATACACTCACTTTTCTTATCCTTTGGGATGAGGGGACGGGAAAAAAAAAGCCTTTCTCACAATTATTTTTCAAATATAATCTTTTTTAAATGGGTCCTCCGTTCTTTACAGGGTATGTGTGGGTGGCACTACAAAGCTTTCCCACTCCATGCATCTTCACTTGAAAAAGCTTTATTCATTAGGTTTTATTACTTCATTAAAAGTCTGTAAACACAAGTGCTAAGATCTGAACAAGTCTCTATGAGGGGAATGAGACAGAGTGGTCATTTGTTTGAGTTACAGAGTTTAACTAGTCTAGCATTGTGATGAAGAGAGACGAAGTGCCATCTAGTGAAAGCAATAACTGTTAACATAAAGAAAAGGTTAACATCTTACTGAAGATTAGTTCAACAGTTGCAATTCTCAGATGTGTGTGACTATAGCTAGTGTTTTATTAATGCATCTCAATTATGCAGCAAGCCAATTATTATAATTATTCAAATCTATGAGTACTCCATGAATTTTTGTAGCTGTTTTAGAAAAAAATACGTATTTTAATCCATTTTATTTTTACAAAATGAAGCATGGTTAAGTTGTGCTGGAAGTGCTGAGGTTACTCTGTGACAGACCCTTTCCCTTCTGAGACACCAACACCCCAGTAAGATGCAGACTGTAACCTGTGAGCCACTATGCAGGACTCGACTGCTTGGGGTCAATAAGAAGTCCATATACTTTTCAGAAAAGCAAGGGAAACTACATTGCGATCTTCCACCTGTCTCTATCCTATCCTCTCTTAAATTCATCTGGTTTGAACAGATTCTTCAACAGAAATTGCAGAGGACATTAATCTTTGAAATCATTACTGCTCAGAACCATTGCTTTTGGAGTATTATCCAGAGGTAAATAAGTTGGGTTTTTTTTAAGAAAGAAAAAGGAAGCTCCACTAAGTCGTTATGAGGCAATCTGAGGTAATTAAACCTCAGATTAAAGGTAATCTGAGACATTAAACCACTAATGTCTAAACCACTAAACCATTGATCAAAGATTACCTTTTGCTTTTCAAACACCAAGGAATGAAAAAAGTTTGCCTTAGATTTGTAAAATACATTACATAAAGTATTTTTAATCTAAGGATTTAAATAACTGTAAATATGCACACTTTTATAGAAATACTGTTGTCAGAGGGAAGCTGAAGCAAAATGTTAAGCTTGAGTCCTCTCATTCATCCTGAGTTCCTGATTGTTTCACAATATTTAACTACTCTGTATGACTGCTTTCTAATTGTAATGCTTCTCTCCAGTCCTTCAACTGTAAAAAAAAAAAAAGGCAAAACTCTTCAGTGTCACAGTTTGAGTGCTGTGAACATCACTTCACTGTGAAAAGTGAAACAGGCTGGGGAAATACCATTGTGGTTTAGTTAGTGAACTGCTAACAATGTGCCTAGCACTGAATAGGATACAAAGTTGAGCCTTCTCCAAACTGGTTGTAACCACGATAGTCGATGCATATATGTTTATAAATACACATTCCTAATACACATATGAAATTCCCCAAAGCAGAGTTAATGTGGAAAAAATTCCTGCATGCAAATTCTTTTGCAAATATTCCGACTAGTCACCTTTCTCAAAATTTCAGAATTGAACCTGACATCCTGAGTCCATACTACTGGTATTTCTCATCTTTGAAGATACATTTGATAACTTGATATCCTGAGAGAAAGAATCTGAAAAAAATTCATTTTCCCCTGCACATATTAAAGATTAAATGAAAGATTTTAAAGTGACCTGAATTACACCACACAAGCACCTTTTGCTTAATTTCCCTGGACTTTTGTTATTTACTCTGTATCAAACACATTACAGTATCTAGATTATCATGTCTTTCTTTTCACTAGCTTGTCATTTACTAGTGTTACCTGTGGTTCACATGACAAACTTACTTAACCTAATTAAAAGTTACATTACTGCTAATTTGGTCTCCCTTAATCTGCAAGTTTCCTGCTCAGAATGAAAGGGTTTATAACCACTACATAAGTCTATAGCATAACAAAAACTACTGTTACATTTTGTTTCTTATCAAGGACATGTGCCTTTACTTATTTGACAAAAAGAAAAAAGGTCAATTTCTATAACTTGATTTAGGATTCATTGCACTGGGGTTTGGAAGAACTTGAACAGCAGAGTAGGCACTGTAAGCAAATAATTGACAAAAACACATTAGGAAGGGTTTGGAATGGTTCTATGAATGGGAACGTGTAATAGTAAAATTAAAGGCTGACCACTACAAATAAAGGTGCAGAGCACAAAAGGGTGAAATACTGTTCCTAGGATGTATCCTGTTAATGCATCCCAAGACACTTGTGTCTCCTGGTATATTGGGACAATGATACAGGTTTAGTGCCAAGCCTGTTAGTTCATTTATTAATTTATTCCACCTACCACCAAAGCACAAAAAGAAAAAGAACCTGACACTTTGGGGTTAGCTGATATATTTAAATTCTTCAAAACTTTGTTTTATTTTAAGTTTCCTCTTAGCATTACTTTTGAATGAGAGTTTCAAGCATGCTTAGTCATTGAAAAGTTCCTGACACTTTCTATGAAAGCAGTAACATTTGTTTTTATTGTAGCTTTTGTTGTAGAAACAGTAGAGTTAGAAACAATAAATATTGAAGCTCAAGGAAAACACTGAGGATTAAATTCTTTTAATTATTTCTACATATGCTATAGAGTTTCAGTACACAACACTGATGTCTCAACGTTTAATACAACACAGCTGGTAGTAAATCATAGAATCATAGGATGGTTTATGTTGAAAAGGGTCCTGCAGCTAGGGAGGAATAACCCCATACACCAGTACAGGTTAGGGCTTGACCTGCTGGAAAGCAGCTCTGCAGAGAGGGATCTGGGAGTCCTGGTTGACAATAAGTTGACCATGGGCCAGCAATGTGCCCTGGTGGGCAAGAAGGCCAATGGTCTCCTGGGGTGCGTTAAAAAGAATGTGACTAGCAGGTCGAGGGAGGTCATCCTCCCCCTCTACTCTGCCCTGGTGAGGCCTTATCTGGAGGACTATGTCCAGTTCTGGGACCCCCAGTTCAAGAAGGACACGAAACTACTGGAGAGAGTCCAGCAGAGGGCAACGAAGATGATCAAGGGACTGGAGCATCTCTCTTATGAGGAAAGGCTGAGAGACCTGGTTCTGTCTAGCCTGGAGAAGATTGAGATGGAATCTTATTTACGCTTATAAGTATCTAAATGGTAGGTGTCAAGAGGATGGGATCAGACTCTTTTCAGCGGTGTCCAGCAACAGGACAAGGGGCAACGGACACAAACTGGAACACAGAAAATTCCATTTCAACGTGAAGAAAAACTTTCTTTTGAGGGTGGCAGAGCACTGGAACAGGCTGCCCAGAGAGGTTGTGGAGTCCCCTTTTCTGGAGGTATTCAAAACCTGCCTGGATGCGATCCTGTGCAAGCTGCTGTAGGTGAACCTCCTTTGGCAGGGAAGTTGGACTAGATGATTGCTGAAAGTCCCTTCCAACTCTTACCATTATGTGATTCTGTGAAGAAGGGCTTACCAGAAATGGAGACATTAAGCCATCATCATGTTATCTGCAGACACAGAGTATATAGCAACTCAGACTTAGACCTAAGCACTACTACAGCATATCATATACCTTTATATCAGGAAAGTCACGGTGTCTTGTGACTTTAGATAACACTAAGTCTACAGTCTCTGTTTGCCTGCTGGGATAAAGATCTAACATCAAGTTATTGGGAATAAGAATACTCATATTTTTCACATAGATGCTTAAAATCCTAAACAATTTAATTGGTATAACACCCAGAAGTTAGTGTGGGTAATTTACTCCTCTTGAGCAATCTTCAGTTCTATGACTGTACTTTAGGATGTCAATAAAGTTGGCTTGGTTTAAAACTTTGTCAGATATAAATGGAGGAAACCTTAACTACGGTTCATAATTTCACTGCAAAGTTATCCAAAAAAAAGAACACAAAAAACATCAAATAGGTAAAAATCTAAAATGACACACTGAAAGGTTTTTTATAATTCTTTACAGAGGTAATGTATAAACTATACTCAGTAAGAGATGTGTCCGTATGCTTTCTGCATGCATTTTCTTGGTAATGAAAAAAGTCAATGCATTCTTACTATTTATACAGCTGATCTGAAAATGCATGTCCTTTAGAAGCAGGAAGATGGCTAAAATATTAGCTAATGTCTTGAAAATACAAGTCCCTGTGTGTTTCCTTCCTTCACTAATGCTTTAGAAACAAGTTTCCGTGGGTTTGTTTCATAATGCTTTCCCCAAATTATTGAAAAGAAAAATCTATTAATGAATATAATTACACTTATTTTAATCTTTACCTTTTCTGCTGAGAAATCACTTGGCAAATTATGTCAGGTCATATCAGCAGCGTTGGACTGCCATGTCATGCAATGTGACTGATGCAGGCTGACAAGACATGCAACCCAGTGATACATTAATTAGGTTTGGAGAGGTGTGGGGGAAAGAAAGATGAAAACAGATTTGTCTCAAAAGACAACATGTGAATGCACTCAGGGAGAATCACAACTGGCCACAGTGGTTATCTTCACTAAGGTCAGCAGGGAGCTGAGAACTGCCTGTGCTTTCATTTATGAAGCTAGACGTTTCATTGTAGACTGGAGCTGTACAACGGCCATGCTGAAATTAGTCTCCTTGATTCATCTCACTGTAAGGAGCCCCACCCAGAGCTTAAGTCCTGCTTCAAAACTAATTTTGAAAGTGCTTCAATTAGACTTCAGTCAGTGCTTAGACCTTGCAGAAGTTCTCAGCACAGAGGAAGCTTGCACATTGTACGATCATGGTTTACATTTTTCAATATCTTAGTTTGAAACACTTTTTTTTTTTTACCAACAAATATACTTTAACATCAGCGTTCAGAGAAGCATAAAGTAATTAGCATATGAATCACTTTAGTCAAGTTCAAAGAAGAGGTCTCAACCTTCAAAGACATCTCATCATCTGCAGAAAGCTACAGTTTCACACCATTGTTTATGGTCTAGTGAGTATCAGTGACTCAGAAACACAGGGTTGTGTTGAATATGGTGGCTACATGCAACGAGCAACCATAATTCAGTTTTCTTGGCAAATGAGCATTAAGCCTATTTAATGCAATTTCAGTAATTCAAGATGGAGTAGAGACAAGGGTAGACACAGCTAGTGAGGAGTGTTGGTGTGTCAGGACAACAATTCACATGTCATTCTGGCCGTGACTCCTTAAGTTGCTAAGAATAAGTCAACATGGTATTTATGTGACATGAGCTGTCACAATGCATGAAATGGCAGTCATGCTACTTCAGACACCAAGTTAAAAAAGAAAACTACATCTAAGAGTTTTATGTAAACCAAAACAATGCACGGAATCTCTTCATCAGAGCTGCATCTGCTCAGTTTATTATGCCACTCAATGCTTTTAAAAAAATTTGCATAAAGGGAATAAATGTTCCTTTACTGAGGAATATTGGGGTACTTTACACAACTTGGCAAAGCTCTTTAGCTTTCTGACTCCTGAGAGATAGGTGGTCTGTCTTTGTTTTTATGTTGTCCACAACATTGTAGCATCTGAGTTCCTTATAACAATTACTGAATACATTATCTAACATCTATACAATAGTATCTATAATTACCCCTATTTACATAAAATAGTTTAAAAAAAATAAAGGTGAAAGTGGCTTGGGTCCGAAGACATTAAAATAAAACTATGGCAGGACTGGAGAACAGAAGCACAGAACAAGCTAAAAAGCAGGGTTCTTAACATCCTGGGGGAAAATTATCTTCAGCGGCAGAACTAGTAATAAAATTAAACTAGCACTCCCTGCTTCCAATTGCTTGCTTTAACTACTAAACATTCTCCCTATCAGATAAACTTTGATGAGTGCATCCCACACAGTCTATGCTGTAATACCCCCTTAAAATTATAAGGATAACTAAAAAGACCAGAGCAGCAACAACTTGAATTTCCCTTAGCATTTGTTATAAAGAGTTAGAGAGTCTTAAGTAGTTCCAAAAATATTTGACGAGGTGATGGTTTGGTTTATAATTT
Source organism: Charadrius vociferus (assembly GCF_000708025.1). Lineage (NCBI taxonomy): Eukaryota > Metazoa > Chordata > Aves > Charadriiformes > Charadriidae > Charadrius > Charadrius vociferus. The sequence goes on from NW_009647032.1 coordinate 1,097,402, forward strand.
ATATATTGATGGTGGCTTCCTTTTCCCATTATTCCTAGCTGATTAAAAGCATGCTTAAAAAAAATATTATTCACAGTAGCTTGGAACTCACAAGAGTAGTAAAATTACTCCCAATAAGAATGCACAAGTAAAGAAACTCTCACAGTCTTGGCCTTAGATATTCTGCACATTTGTAATGAAGGCTGTAGCTACCGAAAAGAGCGTAACCTTTCACATGATAGTCCATACTAGAAATCTGCTTGAGAAGAGTCCAACAAATAATTTAAAATGCAAAATTCAGTGGTGCTTTTCTAATTTGCATGTTGGTTTTGAATGGATCTTTAGGGCTTTGTCTGCTTACTGGTTTTTCTGACAGATACCTAGATACGTGCCACAGATATGATACTTGGGTAGGAATATGCAATGACTAACTTCACATTAGTTAATCTACCAACCTGTTCCACTGCTTCTAAGTGTCTTTTTCAAAGATTTTGCTATCAGCAAAATAATTTGCTAGAATTTATTACACACTCAAATATTATGGCAGGCAGGGCAATACAAAGGTATGTATAAACAACATTAATATAAAGTAAAAACATATTACACAGTAGAAATCATTCACTTAAGTGTGAATGAGTACATGCCAAAATGTGTTTGAAATATTCATAGAATGGTCTGGGTTGGAAGGGACCTTAGAGATCATTGAGTTCCACCCCCCCTGCCAGAGGGAGGGACACCTCCCACTAGACCAGGTTGCTCAAAGCCCCATCCAACCTAGCCTTGCACGCTGCCAGGGATGGGGCCTCAATAACTTCTCTGGGCAACCTGTTCCAGTGCCTCACCACACCCATAGTGAAAAATTTCTTGCTGATATCTATTCTAAATCTACCCTCTTCTAGTTTGAAGCCATTACCCCTCATTCTATCACTAGATGATCTTGTAAAAAGTCCCCCTCCAGCTTTCTTGTAGGCCCCCTTCAGATACCAGAAGGCTGCTAAAAGGTCTTCCCAGAGCCTTCTCTTCTCCAGGCTGAATAACCCCAACTCTCAGCCTGTCCTCATAGGAGAGGCACTCCTATGCACTCTGATCATCTTCGTGGCCCTCCTCTGGACCCGCTCAAATAAGTCCATGAACTTCTTGTGCTGAGGACTCCAAAGCTGGAGACAATACTCCTGGTGGGGTCTCACGATAGCAGAGTAGAGGGGCAGAATCACCTCCGTCCACCTGCTGGCCATGCTTCTTTTCATGCAGCCCAGGATGTAGTTGGCTTTCTGGGCTGCGAGTGTACATTGCTGGCTCATGTTGAGATTGTCATCCATCAACACCCCCAAGTCCTTCTCCTCAGGGCTGCTCTTAATCCATTCTCTGCCCAATATGTATTGCTAGTCTCTTTTCCTAGAACAAGGGGAGAGCGAATTTTTAAAGAGAGAAAAACAAGTCTCTAATTCCAACTTTTAGGATAAATCTGTTTTCTAAACTTCAAATGACATCAGTTTACAGCAGTACAGTTTATCACATACAAAAACATTTGTTTTATTTTTTCATTATGAATTTGAGTTTTCCCAAATTATTTTTATTTAGACATTATCAAGCATGGTAACATGGAAAAAGGGATTGCCAAACCCCCACATTCTTCATCTTTTGTTGCAAGTTTTAAGTGATTGGATTCAAGTTATACAAATGCTGCTTAAACTATATTTGCCCATGGCATGCATAGTTATTTCTTTAACAGGAAAAATACATGTCCTTTCTATAAGGCAAAAGCAAATGCTACAGTAGCATTAGCAGGCATCATTAGGACACTGGTAGGTACATCCGAATAAGCTTTGCATCTGTTATGTCATCTATCTTTAAGCCATTAAAAGTAACATTGTAAGCTGTTATGTAGTTGTCATATCTGGCGGAAGTCTTATATCGATTTAATTAAATTTTTCTGGCAACAGATAAAGACAAGGAATGGAAATAATTAAGCCTATATAGGTTATTCTCTTCTGCTGTTAAATCATTATTCAAGGACAAAGCCTCCAAAGTTCTATCCTTCATTGGGCCTTTTTAGGAGACTATTTTCTCAGGTTCCTGCCATTTATTAATGTGTTGATTCATTTTAGCAGGATTGATATCTCTATGGGGTCATAATTCATTTCTGTTGAATCCCCAACATGCAGAAGCTGTTTCAGAGAATCCTTACCAAATAGTTACAGATGAACTATCATCTGAAATCAGTGTGATGTATTTAAAGTTGAAGGCAGCTGCAACGCACAGATTTAGGTTAAATGGCTTGGCAACTGCCCAGCCAGCTATCCCTCTGGAATATTTTCACTCAGAAGTGGTACGAATAGGCTGCTCAAAAGTACTCAAGGCCAGATCCAAGAACTTAAAAACCCAGTAGCCTGTTTTAATGGAGATGCAGCAAAAATGCAGCAAAAATGCAGATCAGAAGCCTCTGTACATGGTATAGAGGGCTGGCATCGTCACATGGCACCCAGGGCAGTACAAGGAGCAGTGAGAGGCTTTAAACCCATCCTGTACATATTAGCTTCCTACTGCCAGCTCACTGGGAAACATCAAGTCTAAAGTCCTGGCTTTATTCAGCTATAGAAGAAATTGCATGTTCCCCGTTTGGGATTCACTTCCTCCACCCATTGAAATTACAAAGAATATTTACTCCCCAAACAGTCTTAAAGGTAGTAGCTCAGCCATCCCCTTTTTGTTTAAAAGTTTGTTGCTAGACCACAGTAATGAAGTAGGAAAGTGGGTTTAATTTTTTCTCTCCATATACTGGAATTTACACTCATTTTTCTCTCTTCCATGGCTAGCAATCTGAAAACCAGTCTGTTCTTCGCTTATGGTTATATAGGAAATAAAGTTGCTACACTGTAGCAAGCCTGTTGCAAAACTACAAGGACAGGAGGTTTAACTGTAAAACCAACCAATTTCACTCACATGCTTACTATTGTACCTGCATACTCACAAGGACCACAAAATGTGTATTTCAAATGATGTCTGGCATCTAGCCAAGAGACACACCTCCTGGAGACTTGACCAGGAGTTCATGTGGTGGCCTGGGTGACAGAGGACACCAGCCATCCAGTTCTGGTTAGGGGTTCTTTCAGATGGCAATAACATGCTGGATTTGGATGTTGTTTGCACCACTGTGGAGTTCACAGGGATTTTATTCCGTCATTGTGTCCCAGCTGGCTGAGTTATTTACCCATTGTCCTGTCTCCCGCACTGGGTGCATGTCCTAAGAAGATGAACAGAGTGTTGTGGAGACAAAGCAACTCACTGTGAGGTTCATATTAACAATTTATTTGGACTTCACTCACAGGTCAAATATCCCACTATTGCAGTTTTTATGGATACAACGGAGGAATGCACTATTGCAATTTAAAAGGCAATTCACAATATACACTATTACAACCTACAAGTGATTTCTGAAAAGTAATAATACAAACCACAAGCATGCTAGATATTAATACCTTAAAAGAGTGCACAAATCAGGATCTTAAAGCATGCCAAACACCATACATATGTTTCTTAATCACTTACCTTCACTTACCTTATACAGTGTCCTGGACAAGGCGGGGAAAGAATCTCCTACAGGCCAGCTGTATTGTTGGAAAAAGATTCCCCATTTTTCTACTCAAACCTTGAGGGTTTTATTTCCTGATTTGATGGGTGGGCAGGATAATGGATTATACTATCTGGAATGTTCATCTCTGATGGTGTGATGCCCCTTAGTCTGTATTGCTAATTTTGTGATGTCTAGTACACAAAGTTACTGAATAGTGGTGGGATGGGACTCAGGGCATTTTGTTTGTTAAGGGATTATTTAATGCTCCGTTCAGGTTTCAGTTCTTACTATGACATGGGGTTCAGGCAACCCCCGGCTGAGCTGTTTCCCCAGCTCGTCCTGATTCATCTCTGCATAGATAAGAATCTGTCAAGGCAAGAGGAAGCTTAGTCATATTACAACTCCCGAATGTCACCTTTGTGTTCTGAAACCTGTTTAGCCAGGTGATCCCATACACAGAGTCATCAATACACAAAACTGCTACAGCCCTTCATCTGCCATTTGCTCTGGTACTGCCACACCCAGTCAGCCCTGGTTGTTCCCTTTCACATCAATTGTAATGTTCCAGTTATTATTTCCTACAGTTGTAGGGATATATGGCAGGAAGGAAGATGCAGAGATGAAAGGCAAGACATTGTTTCCCTCTGTCCTGGGGTCACTGTGCATCACTACTATATCATCCTGGGCCATCTGCTTCCATCTCATTTGTCTCCTCCCTTGCACACACAGATCATGAACACATGTTTCTGCTAAGTATACAAAGGGTTCACATCATAACCTCTGTATAGCTGAAAATGAGCATTGCTCAGTTCTCTGCCAAGCAAGCTATCATTCAGCTGCATGTTTCTTATCATGCTAAGAAAATACTCGGCTACTTTATAGTACTAAAAGCTATGTGGTTCTGGGTGTGTGATTAACACAAAAGTGCATAGTCATAGTTGCTGCCTCTCTATCTACCAGCATAATTTCTAAATTGAAAGTTTTTACACAGTACTCAACAGCCCTAATTAAGAATAGATTGGTTAAAAATAATAGCCTGTGAGATGTTATAGCACTGAAGTCAAAAGGTGAACTTATGTTAATAAATGATATTTTGTAGTTATATATGGGTTTGCATCCTGAATGGTATTAAAGTGTTTTATAAACTAATACATAAAATAACTAGTCATTCTCAGCTAAAAGAGGGAGTGTAAGTAAAAGAGTACAAAAATGGAAGGAAGCATAAGTTTTGGCAAAAGTGCTGCCCTTCTGAAAAGTTAAGTTGAATCCTTTACCTAGCTCAGAACAAGGATCTGCTGAGTAATACTCGTAACTTTTTTCTGTTTACAAGTAATTCATTTAGTAAAGGTTTATTTTATGAATATATGCCTTCCCAAATATTTACCAAACATTCCTTGTCACTGTATTTTATCTGATGGAATATTTCATTGAGCAGTGCCAATACATTATCTTGCAAAAATCTTACTGCATTCCAGCATAATTACTAACTAATGTTGCTCCCATTTTATTTAAACTTCTTAAATTGTATAATTATGAATACTTAATAATATTCTTCCTGACAACTGTTTTTTTTGTGTTTTTAACTACACTTTTTCCAAAATTTTGAGTAAACAGCTCGATTTCATTAATATGGGAATATTCAAAATTTTAAGCCTATTTTAAAAATGTGTTATTGTCTTATCTTTGGAAGCATTTTTAAAGGCATATGGCTTGAAAGAGATCATCTGGCTGAATTGCTGACCTATATTCTCTGCTACAAATAAACTTTTATTTAGGGAAATATCACTGCTGTAACATGGGTGCAATAAACAAGACAAACTTTTCATTTACATTAGGTTTTTTGCACACAGAGAACAGTTATGAAAAGCATGTTTACTGTAATATTTTACATTTGTGCATCCTTCCACTTCTCCAAGAAGCTAGGAAGTCAGAGGTTAGATTATGAGTTTCCCAAAATTTCCTCTTAAAAATAATATACTTTGGGCCTATATTCTCATCAGGTTGCTGTCTCACTTGGATCCAGAGTCAAAGCTCTACCCTCTAGCAAACCTGGCTAGCAGCCTACATCAAGGTCACACACCTCTGACTCTGGGATCTCCTGCTATTTCCCTTTGCCAGCCACTCATATGAATAACTGCACTGAAGCACATTCACCTCCAAAGTGATGAAACAAATGTACCTCAGGCAGCATGCGCATACTGTTAAAATCATTCATTAAAATTCTTCTCAGCTGTGCTAGTCTAGAGTTTCAGCTACTAATCCAGGTTAACAGCTCTCCATTTTTTAAGAGGTAGTAAACAAGACGATGGCATTCACCAGGCATTTCAGACGCACCATTGGAGAAAGGTATTAGGCAGACCATAGCTTAAATTAACTTTTTGTCATATACAAAATTGCTTTAATAAACTTTAAATTTGTCAAGATTGCAGCTGAAACATTTTTAAGGTCCAGCACTTCAGTGCAACTAATATACTTCTTGACATTTGATATAATACGTGAAGAGCTTCAGGTATAAAATGCATTGTAGACAAAAGACTTTCTTGCCTCTGGAAGAAACTCATAAAATGGTTAAATTGTCCAGAAAGTGACACCCAGCAAGGGACAAGAATGCAAACAGATTTAGAGCTGTGGGAGCTCCTGAAGGACACAGGCACTGAGTTAAGTGGCAGTCTGGAAGCATCTCTGGACTTACATCCTTCTCTCCAATAAACTCTCATCCTTGATCACACCCTACAGACCACAAGGCCAGCAGAAAGCACAAGGCTTGAGCCAAGTTAAAAACTAAGCCAGAGGAGGAAAATACAAGCTATTGACTTGTAACATATCTGATCTGGGTTGTTAAAAGGGTTCAACTCAGGGAAAGTTGAATGAGGGGTATTCCTTTATACCACATTTGAGCTTTACTTAATATCCCAATATAAACATCAGTTTAATACACTGACATACTTATTTACTTTAGATCTGATCTACCCAGGCTGCCAGGTGTGTGTCAGGGGGGCCACTAGCATAGCAGTAGGGGCTGCCAGCACCTCCCCTAACTAGGCATACTCAATATCACAAGCTTCAGGATTAACTTTTCTAAAAGCCAGTAATAATTACAGGAGAACAGAATATGTCCATTTTCCAAAACAACAAGTGAAATACAAACCACACTATTCTATCACCTCTTAAAAGCACATTGCAGTCATAACCCTGCTATCCAAAACATGTACCATAAAAGGTAAAACAAAAAGTTCTGTTATACCTCATCAAATCCTTTCCACACCATGACTAACATTCTCTTTCAAATCAGTAATACCCCCGCTTTTGTCAGAGACACTAAAATTCATTCTGCCCCCCACTGTAACCAGCCTCTTCTGATCATAAGATCATGCTGACCATAAGGTAATGCAGCCATATTAACTTGGCAATCTACCCAAGCTACCAGCCCAGGTCCAAAGGCAAGAAAATACGGGCCTATCTGCAAATAATTTAGAGATGCTGGTACAGCAAATTAGTCTTCACCCAAGCCCTAGCTCACACTCAAAGCACTTCTGTGACAGAACACCAGAAATAAGCAGTTGTTGACTGTACAACATTTTCAGACTCTTCTTAAAACTCCACCCTGTTCTCAGTTCTTCACAGAAAGGGACACATTAGTCCAACCTCTAACACACTAAATACAAAAACAAAAAGAAAAAAAAAAAAAACAGCTTCCATTGATATTTTCTGGTTCTAAACATATTTTTCTTCCAAGAAAGGAACTGGAACTGAGGCTACTGGATACAACACTGTTCTAGTTGAGTACACTCCTCTTTATTATATCAGTTTCAGTTTACAGTTGCAATAGCAGAGTAGCATAACCAAAGGGTGCTGAAGAATAAGTAGCCTCTGAAGATCACCCAAGTACTTGCTAGATCTCTTCACAGGAACCTGCTCATTTTTTTCTCAGAGGAAGACAGGAAAACTAGGCTCTAAAATCATGTTATTCAAGACAAGCAGTAAAGAACACCTATTCTGAATCAAGCACATAACAACAAATTCAAATATAACTGGGCTTCACAGATAGAGAGTGGCTGTATTTCCTTCTATTTTGTAGTAGCATAATCTCTTACCTCCCCTTCCAACTAATGTCAAAAGTTTTAATTAAGCTTTCCTAGATTTGGAGATTTCCTAAAAATAAAAATAAAATAAAACAGAAGTAAACTGGTACCTTAAAGGCAAGGCAACACCAAGAGGTACCATCCCAGGGAGTAGGAGGGTATACAGCAAGGACAGGTACAAAGGCAAAGCCAAACCTCCACAACAGTCTCAAGCTGAAGACCCCGAGAATGAGTTTAAATGGCACCTCAGGGCCGTGGGCAGAGAGGTGGAGGAGGGGGAAACCAGCAGGGGTTGCTCAGGGCCATTAAGGCAAATTAGCACCCTCAGGGCCCTGACACAGCTAGCCAGCATGGGGCATCGGGTGGGGATTGCCTCGAAAACTATAAAAGCTGGAGAAAATTAAAGCACGAATCCTCCTTGCTTCTTAGGGAGGAAGTTGAAAGGAGGTTGTAGAGAAATTTGTCGTTCCTTGAACCATTGTGTGTCTGGTCAACTGTGCTGTTGAAGTGTGAAGGTCTGAAGACTGTTCTTATCCTTATTTTTCACGTGTCACAAGCATGTGTTTTGTGCAAGGTCCTATTGTAGGCTAGAGAGTTAAAATTACATTTGGCTTCTGAGCTTAAAGCCTTTTGCTGAGAGTGCTGCTTCTGCCCTTTGTTCTTTCTCTGACTTCAGCACTTTGTAGGAAAGGGATGGTTTCCTTTCTACTTAGAACTCACAATTATAAATATGTAAATATATATGTGATAGTACATAACTGTTAGACAACATAAGAAAAGTTTTGTAGTTCTGTCAACAAAGATAAATGCTAGTCAAAGATTCTACTGGAGGTGTTGCTTTAAGTCCTTTCTGGCACTTTAGCTACTTTTCTATTCTTTGCTAAGTATTTTAAAGTTTCTGAAGGAACAGGATTGCTAGTGGTACAATATGTACATATGCATGATTATATGTTATATATGTGCCAATACATATGTGAACAATATATGTGTGTAATGTCTTGTGTCAATAAATCACTTTGTTTATTAAGCAGTATGTCATTATAAAGTAATGTAGTATACACAGGGGTTAGAAAAAAAAATTTTTGAAACTGAATTTCAGGCTTCTGAATCCATAATATAATATCAAAATTACTCGCTCTTCTTAGTGAACACCCAAAACTATATAAAAGTCAATATAAGGAGCAGGTGTTCAGGCACTACTCTTAAGCACTGCTAATACACTTTCAAGTACACTTTTTCCACTCATAAAATGGTGATCCTACTGTGCTAGTATGTCAGCTGCACAGGCTGCTGGCTAATTCCACTGATGTTAAGAGAAGAAATGTAATTTAGCAAAGCATGATGAGCTCCTGTCAGCCTAAATGGATCTGCCTGTATGTTGTGTTGTCTCCTAGCACTTCAGACAGTAAACACTTGCAAAAGCAAATTGTTGGCTCCTTGGCTACTTGCTCAAGCCAGATGGAGTCCCATTTTATACCCTTTACTAAGAAGGACATAAATGATTATCTGGTGATTTCTCTTTCTTTTTCTCCTTGAATCTCTCTCATTTTACTGAGATTAGAACAGCATATTGAGCAAATACCATATGTTCTTATACGGTCAGAAACCTTCAGGTGCTCATCTGCATTACCACCCTTTATTCCTGTGCAAGTTTGTTAGACTGAAGAAATACATTTCACAGAGCGAACTAGGAAAATATTGGTGTAATAGAGCCTTCTTCTCATACCATTCCTTAATCTGTTGCTTCCTGTATCTTAAATTGTCCTTGCAATATCCTTTTTTCCCCACTTCCTTTAGTTTCCAGCAGCCTTTGGAACTATTATATTAATATGCACAATTATATTAAGGTGAATGTTTTGTATTTGCAAATCAGTGTACATTCTTCCAGTTTTGTGTGCTGTCAATGGCAAAAGCCTATAGTTGTGTGGATTTCTTACAAAACCTAAATTTCAGAAGTTGCTTGCTTATGATTAATGTCATGCTGTAATGGTAGGTAGGAACTCAAGTCTTCTGATTGTTCGGCTGCAGAGTGGCTTTGGTAGGGCACTGACACCAAATTATTTCTGTAATTTCTTGGGAAGCTCACAGCTTCAAAACAAGTGATGACACAGAAGCATATCAGTGTTTCTCTTTAGCCTCTGCCAGTATTGAAGCTTAGTAAGTTTTAACATGACAGGAATGAATTTTTATCAATTTGTATTAGAAATAAATACTGAGGACTGCTGCATATTAAACAGTAGGGTATGCTTTTATGTTAATAACTCCTGACCAGATACTGTTAGCTCATTCTGTTTAACTCTAATAAAACTCCCTCCATAGGTTGATAGGATGTTCTAAAACTGTTGTGTTTTTTTTTTTTTTCCTGACTAATTGAAGAAATGTAAGCAGGCTTCTGCAAATCCTCCGGAGTTTTGTTTCCATATAGACTATTGCAGGTGGTGTTTCTTTCAATCAATGGCTTTTAGTGCTGCACCACGACATTCAATAATGTTATCCAGTAAAAAGGTAAAAAAAACAATATTAACCTCAGAGACCACTGAAGAATGGTTAATCAAATGGGGGTCAATGACACTGATTACTTCTCAACAGCTTACCTCAGGATCAAAAGTAATGAAACAAACAGTGATTTGAATAGGATAGAAAGAACCTGTCTGTGTAACATACTGCAATAGTAAAAGATTTTTGCTATTTTTTTTCTAAAGTTTGCAGCTGCCACTCCCTCACTCAGCTACCTAATGCATCTAAAGTATATCTACTTCTCAACCTTATATCTAAGGATTATTTGATGTAATGTTTGATTAGTAGTTTTCTGAAATTCAGTGATGAACGTGACAAAGGTCATTTAGATTCTCTTTTAGTCTTGCTTGTTTGCATATAAAATGGTTTTGTGCCAGCCAAGTTGCCATTAAGTTTTGCTGACACTGGAAGTAGTATTTGTAAATGTTTCTCTACATACTGTTGGACTGTCAATGCATCTGACTCACCTTGTTTGATTTTTTTTGTTGTTGTTGTTACATGCCCTTCTCAAAAACCATTACCATTTACAACAGTTCTGACTATATATATAGTCCAATTTGATTAACATATGAAAACCCTCCAAAATATGCATGGATTACATCTTATGTGTAAGATAACTTCTCCAGTATACATAGTTAGGAATAATTTCTTTGGGAACATTGAATGCTTCAAATGCGAGTGAAGAAGAAGCTGTGTTTTAAAACAAATGGAAAAGCACCTATGGAGAATATTACTACCCAAAAAGACAGAATAATAAAATCATCACATCTTTTTTTCCTTGAGGATTTTTTCTTACAAAATAAAAAGGGAATAACGTGACGTAAACAGAGTGCCAGTTTATTCCTTGCTCAGGACTCTGTTTCAATTTGCTATTATCTCAGTAAACCTTGCAGGATACTTGAGCTGAGATGAGGCACAAACAGGCATTATCTGACTCTGCTCCACACCAAACTGCTCTTAGCACAGAGCATTAGGTGAATAGATTACGTACCTCCCAGAAGACATGTGCAGGGACAGAAGATGTGCCTTTGCCTATGCCTTCTTCCTTGGAGCCCTGCTATCTTTAAGAGGTCTCTGAAATACGTGGTATGTTCACTTCCCGAGGTACTCAGTAGAAGTACACTTCCCAGGTGTTTATGTACTGTCCAAGTGCTTTCTGATGTACAGTAACACCTTACCTCCCCACATCCCTGCCAACAGAGCTTCCTGATTAAGAAGCATTTCTCCAGATATGGTGAGATTTCTGTGAAGATCTGATGGGACCTGCAGCTGTTTCTTGCAGTCATGATCCAGGCTGTACCATTAACTACTCTCAGCATAAATCTGTGTTTCTTTCCCAAACCCATGAAAGAATTTTTATTGTATTACATGAAGTCTTAGAGATCTTTTTTGTCTACAAAGCCTCTCTGATTCCAGTGGTTGCTCATACGGATACTGAAGTTGCCACTCCAGACTGATTCAGCTTTGCATAGTCTTGAAAATAACAAATCATTCTGTTGCACACAAGTGTGGCTGAAGGAATTTCTTTCCTTCCAAACACTCTGAGTTAAGAGCATTAATTTGCTATCTGCCTTTGGGTAATGATTCTTGATTAGCATCCAGATACGCCAGTAGATTTATTTTTGCTCTCAGCTGTAGGTCTTTTTGTGTCCCAGAGCCTTCACTGCCATCGGTTGCTTTCCCATGTCTGAACAACCAATGTGCTTCACTAAAAGAACTGTTCCTGTATCCTCCACTGTTCTTTGCCTGCAGAAATCAATCATGCTGAAGAAGTATGGTCTGAATAATTTACTTTGCAGTGCTTATGCTCTACAGCCACAATTCTCAGTTTTCCAGGAAAATGTTAGCCTTTCAGCATTTTAGGATGAGTGTCTCTTACCAATTGGATAATTTCTACAGCACCATGGTTACTCTTAATTTACAGGTCTCATAGCTTCCAGGACCACCATTAACCCCTTCTTGATTTCAATATTCCTTTACTACTTGAATTCCTAGAACTGGCATTTATTTCTTTTTCTTTTTTGAGGGGGGAAGGGGGGGACATGATAGACTCAGAGGCACCAACAGATGAATCTTTCTGCTGCATATGACTGCATGGTTGTGAAAGATGTCCTCACTGTACAAGTTTGGTGCACCAGACCCCACCTGAGCTCCATGTTCGACCATGCTGTCGGTTTCATCTAAACTGTCTCATCATCTCAATGTCACCTAAATAGACTTTAGAATGGGCTTTTTTGGTAATTCCACCTGAGATGGATTTACAGTATGTATTTTTTCAGTCTAACTCACTACGACCATTAAAAGCTTATAACTTGCCCCAGACAAGAGATTTATCTGTGTATTGTCTAAAACTAGTACCGCATGTGTTTCCATCATATGGTGCAGCTACAGTGACTGTCATGTGTTGCATGCAGATAAAGCATGACTGTCTTTACATCTTCCTGTTCACTGCTGTCATCTGACACATGGATGAAAATGGAAGGATCTATGTCAATCCCACACATTGCCCTCAGCATAAATAATGTAGGCTGTTGTCCTGGTTTGAGCGACACAGGACTAATTTCTATTCTAATACTGGGGAAAACTGCACTTTTAGAGGACTCCAGTGTCTGAATTTGTGAAAATGTTTACTTTACAGCCAGCTATGATGTGTGGGTCTCAAGGGCTCAGTGTTTTCGAGCTTGCCAGGTGTGGGGATGAGGAGAAGCAAGACCCGGGCACTTGACCCAAGCTGGCCAACAGGGTTATTTCATACCATCAACGTCACATTCACTATAAATTAGAAAGTTTGCTGTGAAGCTCGCTCTCTCTCTTGATGGCTGCCGTCCTGAGAACTTCGTGCCCTGGTGCTGGACTCCTGAGGCCTTCCCCTCCCTCTGAAGCCATAGCACTCACAGTGTCCGACATTTGCTGTCCACTGCTGGGATCACACACCTTCCTACTGATGTAATTGGCTGAGTATAATCTTTGCATATTCTGTATTGGTGTTGGGATCAATATCAGTTCTTTAGTGCTGTTAATTATCTCAGATGTTAATTATCTAATCTTATTCTATTAAATCTGTTTATACTTCAGCTCCCAGGATTCCCCTTCCCGGGTGGGGAGGGTTCATTGGGTGATAGAGTGATTGTCTAAATGACAACAAATTGTTATGGGTCTCTCAAACCATAACACCTGTTCAGATGAACAAGTAAAAGTCTTGTAGTACTTAACTCCTATTTTGTCATGCAAGCTTAAACCGCTGAAGTCATGGCTGATATTAGATTGCCACACCAATTACAGTGAAATAGCAGTCGCTCCTTTGAAATTACTCAGTTGGGTGTTGGATTGCAGGTTTCAGGCTGTAGTGAATAAGAAAGTCTTTCTAAGAAGAAAAGAAGGCTTCCCTACAAAGACATTTGTCTCCCACTAGTTTCCCAGATGCTAAAAAACAGCTTAACAAAAGCTAACTACTCCAACACTCGTTGAAAAAGTTTCAGAGAAATATTTGGATTTTGTGGGGTCCAAGTAACAATAACGTAAGGAGGTAAATGAGCTTTCATGCTTTTTAAAATAATAAAATAATCAAGGTGCACTTTGTGGCTTACCCCTTTGCTTCACTTCAAGTTTTGTCAAAATCACTAAAATAAGAAGCTGATGCAAGTAGGCACTACATGTGATATCCACAGTGCACCTAGTGGGCTCTAAGTCACCACTAAGAACTAACAGCTTCAGTAATCTGGAAGGTAAAAAATTGTTTCTGCTCTTCTGTTAGCTGGAAAATTAAACAGGAGGTTAAATGCAAATTGCTAGTCTCCATTAATGTAAGTACTGATGGGCTGTATGTCTTGGAAAGATTTTATATAAAGAATCAAGATAACTTCTACTGGAAGTTTACCACTGAAGGGGCATTTGTGCAAGAAATCTACTTGTGAAATGCCCTGGAATTATTCTTCAAATAACAAGAAGCTTTTCAAACTGGTGAGTAAAGATCCATTCAGGCACTTTTTCCTAGGTCTTAAAGTCATTGCGTTACTCCTGAAGGCTTGCTTCAAAAGTAATATATGTTGGGTTAGTAGCTTTACAAGTATCTATGTTAATTCACTAAGCAGAGCAGTAGTAGTTTGTTTTCTGGAGCTGAAAGAGATGGCAAGACAGAGATTGCTCTTAACTCTGCTTGAAATAGTGGCAAGGAAAAGTGCCTAGGAAGATTACGTAGCTACTATTCCTCTAGCCTTATTTTGCCATTTTATTTAAGTTGTTTCAGGTTTATTATGTGCCTTAGTCAACATGACATCACTGAAATGAGAAGCAAATCTGATGAACATTGTAGTAAGTTACTCAATTAAAGTAATAGGAGATGCCTAATGACTGATTAACAACAAAGTGTCTTCACAGTAGTAAAGCAGTAAAACAACTATTTGATCACTAAATAAAAATCCCACTGGTCTATAATTCACTCAGTTTTAGTGACAGAAAAACTGATCTTTATCATAAAGTCTTTACTACCGAAAAATTACTTTTTTCAGAGCACACAAGTTACTTGAAACCACAGTTAGGGTTAATTCAATACTTGGAATTTTTTTGCCTAGATCTTTCAGGACTACCTGAATTACCTGCCGACATTTGTTAAAACTTTCCATTTGTTAAAACAATGCAGCTTTTGCTTTTAACTATCAATGACTCTTGCTTACATTTCATGGCTATGGTGCCATTATTTTGTCATACATATTTGGAAAAAATAAATTAATGTTTAAATGCATGAAATGAAATATACTACATATTTATGCCCTAGTTTAATTATAGCCTATAATGGGCAAGAGTATTTCCTTTCTATTTTTACATTCTTCCAGATAGTCGGTTAGCTCAACATGAAATGTGTAGAGAAAAGCCACCTAAATAGCTTCAGCATTTGAGATAGTAGTTATTAACCTCAGTTTCCCAAGTAGAAGACTGAGAGATAACTTGATTATTTTTGCAAAGTGACCTGCTCACGGAAACAACACTCAATAGCACTGTTTTCAACCTTGCTGAAGCAAATAGTTAGAATTGCTAGTGAAAAGCTGAAGTCAGAAAAATTCAACCCAGGGTTAACGTGGTTTCCTAGAACAAAGGTAATGAAATACTGGCCCAACTTATAAGGCAGATGGCAAGCCTTTTTAATACTTAGCATTTCTTCAGAAACATATATGTAGAAACATCTATGTCCTATTTAGAGGCAAAAGAGAGAAAATGAAGGTAGAGAAATAAACTAAATTGGTACAAAGTCATGCAAGTATGTCCTTGGAAGACAGAGCTGTGAAACCTGTCACGGATTGCTGTTCCTATCCTGGGCCTTGAGGCCCAAATCAACATACTGCAATAGTGACTTTGTGCATCAATTGGGAAAATCTATCTTTTTTTTTTTTTTTTTGACTGCAGCTAGTGACAAATTATGTAGGGTTAGTATTTTGAAGAGAAGTAGGGGTTGTTCTTTTTGGTTCCAAGAGACAGTCTCACTTGTGTTTGGTATGAAACTGTCAATTTTCTTCTTTTATCTTTTTTACTAGTTTAGTTGTGGCTAACTGGGTTTTTTTTTGTCTATTCCTGCAATATTGATGTCACAGGGATGCCTGTTCAGTCCCTGTCACTTCAGGGCATTGGTACCTTCATCTATTCTGTTCTCTGGCTGTAGCATCCAGAGGCGTGCTGTCCACAGGATTGAAGTACCCTAACTCAAGTGACTCAATTCAGATTGGAGCAACTGCCTGGATTTTGATGTCTCATAATATACAAAAGGTCAGAGTAGATTATATGATTGCCTCTGTTAGCTCTAAACATTGTGAAAAATCATTTGTGTCTCCTCTTTGTATAATTGTTTGCATGTAGAGACATTTCCCAGGAGAGAGGGTTACTAATTCTGTGCTGAGCTACAGAGTTTGCAAACTAATTTAACCAAAGTGATTCCTTTCTGTGTCATATTTCTCAATAGCATTTACTGAAAGCCTGTTTCACACTCTTATTTTTATTTTTTCCAGTGGTTTAATTATTTACAGACAGTAATTTGTCTGACAAATGTCATAGCATGGACTTGAAAGATTTTTATTAGTAAGCATGATATCTGTGGTGTAATGCAGGAATAAAAAAGACAATTTTCCCTTGGTCAAGCAATTCACCATGAATACATTGTCTAACAAATACAGCAGTTTGCAAACAGTTAGCGAAGCACTGCTGCTTTTTAACAGTTAATTGTTATTAATCTATGAAGGTAACTTTAAGAACACAGTTTCTTCCAGAAAAATAGTTTTGAAGAGTAACTGAGGGTGATGTCCTTAACAGTGGATCCACAATTAAATGGAAAATTTAGCATTCAAACTATAGAACAGTGTTAATTTTGCTGTCATTCTGATGTGTGTTTGGATACTAAAGTCATATGGTAATGTGGCTATCCCATGACTTGACTGCAGAATTTCAATATCATTGAATTACAGCTGTTCTGGATTAGATTACAAGTCCATCCATCATAAAACCCCATCTTTCACACTGACAGCAAATCAGAAAATAGCGTCAGAAAAGTTTGTTGCAATATTTTTCTACAATATCCTTCCAGAGTTAGTAATTCAAATATTATATCCGTGTTTTGGCAAATATTAATCATGGAGACTGCTACAGGTATCAATCTTCAGATATGAGGTTTACTTGATTTTTAGGACTCAGCAATATTTTCAGAGAAAGTGATAGGTATCTAACCACTTCAGCAATGACTAACATGGCTTTTCTTTGTTATTTTTAAGACTTTTTCCCAAAGCATGTCTAAACCTGAGAAATAATTAAGACTAGGTATTTTTAAGATCTATCTTCTACTGCATAAGCCTGTCTTAGATCTTCAGTGAGGGTAGGAAGGTACGTGGAAACGCATTTAAAAATCTTAGATGCATTATGCTTCTATTAGTGGTGACACCATAGGGGACTTATAGTAATTACTTTCATCAGCTCTTCCAAATATTTTCAATATAAGGCTGATTAGGCCAACTCTTTAGGCCACATAAAGATTTTGTTTCAGTGAAGTGTTGTTTTTTTCTGACAGGAAATACAATTTTCTAAAAGCTGAAAACTTGTAATTTAGTTGTCTGAATTAAAGTCTCACCAGAAGAGTCAGTTTCAGGGACCTCTCACATCACAGCCAGTACTGGGTGGATTAAGTTTAAATTCTACCAAGTAAGTATATGAACCTCTGAAAGTGGCATATCTCAAGTATTGCTTTAGGTTTGTTTTAGGGAGTAAATATCTACGTTGTTATAGAAGTAAGGATGCAGGTAAAGCAGGATCTGCATGTAGAAGTGCTAGAATAGCTAGTATATTTGGAAAACTTAGATGGCTGTTTTGGGCACATGTGAGGTTTTTAGGAGCAAGTCTGTTACATCCCTTATACCATTGCCAAATGCAAGCAAATTTTCCACACTGTAATTTCTAAAGA
This sequence comes from Charadrius vociferus, assembly GCF_000708025.1. NCBI lineage: Eukaryota > Metazoa > Chordata > Aves > Charadriiformes > Charadriidae > Charadrius > Charadrius vociferus. The sequence goes on from NW_009647032.1 coordinate 1,114,989, forward strand.
CCATTAAAGGAAGTAAGTTCTTTACTAACTTCTTAAGAATATGTGCTCAAGTCTGCCAAAAGCAGGAACTGTGTATATGCTAATGTAATTAGGATGTGTTTTTTCTCTTACCAGTACAATCAACTTTAATTAAAATTAGAGCTATATGTTTTAAAAGCATAGTCAACCAAATAATCAGTTATAGTTTAGCTCAAATGGATACATAGATGTTAAGATGCTTTTCCCTCTGTCTTATCACAGTTCTTGATGTTGAAATTTTGCAAAGCCATTTTCTTTCAAAGAATGTATAGACAGTGAGCAGTGGGATCAACTGCACCCTCAGCAAGTTTGCAGATGACACCAAGCTGAGTGGTGCAGTTGGCGTGCCTGAGGGACAGGATGCCATCCAGAGGGACATGGACAAGCTTGAGAAGCAGGCCCGTGTGAACCTCATGAGGTCCAACAAGGCCAAGTGCAAGACCCTGCACATGGGTAAGGGCAACCCCCAGTATCAATACAGGCTGCAAGATAATGGGATTGGGAGTAGCCCTTCCAAGAAGGACTTGGGCGTACTGGTGGATGAAAAGCTGGACATGAGCTGACAATGTGCCCTTGCAGCCTGGAAGGTGAATCACATCTTGGGCCACACCAAAAGAAGCGTGGCCAGCAGGTTGAGGGAGGTGACTCTGCCCCTCAGCTCTGCTCTCGTGAGACCCCACCTGGAGTATTGTGTCTAACTGGAGTCCTAAGCACAGGAAAGCCATGGACCTGTTGGAGTGTGTCCAGAGGAGGGCCACAAAAATGATCATAGGGATGGAACACTTCTCCTATGTGGACAGGCTGAGAGACTTAGCATTGTTTGGCCTGGAGAAGAGAAGGCTCTGGAGAGACATTACTGCAGCCTTTCAGTACTTAAAGGGGGCTTATAATAAAGATGGGAACAGACTTTTTACTAGGGCCTGTTGCAGTAGGACAAGAGCTAATGGTTTGAAATTAAAAGAGGGTAGATTTAGATATAAGGAAGAAATTTTTTACAATGAAGGTGGTGAAACACTGGAAGAGATTGTCCAGAGAGGTGGTAGATGCCCCATCCCTGGAAACATTTGAGGTCAAGTTGGATGGGGCTCTGAGCAACCTGATCTAGTCGAAAATATCCCTGCCCATTGCATGGGGGTTGGACTAGATGACCTTGAAAGGTCCCTTCCAACCCAAACAATTCTATGAATTCCATTTGAGTCCCCTTACACCTTTCAGATGAAGCTGTATATAGCTTATGTGGTGATTTCAATTCAAATTTCAACACTTGATAGAAAAAAAAAAAAAGACAGGAAAAGGTTTCTATAGGCTGGACTAGTCACACACTTCTCACAGCCAATTCAAACATTTCCGTGCTTCATTTCAGCAAGTAATTCAAACTACTCCACTTCTGTCTTTGCACAGTTGATATTTAGTGGCAGGTATGATTGCCTCTGAAAACTACCTCCTTTGCCATATTCAGATGGCAATATAAAGGTTTCTAAAACACATCCTGAAATGGTGATGCCTCTTGGATGCTACTTAAAAACACAATAATCTTGAGATAGGTACTTAGTCAGACAGCCTCTGGAATGTTCTTTTCCATTCTGAACATTTTGAGAAACATTAGCAGAGAAGAAATTCAGGAAAGAGCAGTTATGGATGATTACAGGTCAGGAGGAATCGAGTTATAACACACAATAATGTTTTTAACTTTTCCAAATGAAAAAGCTGTAAAGAAATGTGTTTGAAAACTGTAGTGGGGCTATTTGTCCCTTCCAAGCCTGTTCAAATATATGACTCCCTTTAATATTGGGAGTTTGGGGAGGATTCACAGAAACAGAGTTACTGTCTCTGGTAAACCTCAAAAAGAAAGACTTTGCCCAGCCTCTGAACTGTGGGACTGTATTAGGAAGGACAATGCAGCTCTGGGAATGACATTGAGGAAAAGGCTCTCCAGAAAGGTCAGGGTGGCACATGGGAACAGGCCTCAGGGCAGGGAAAAGGTAAGTTTGCTTTGGAGTTCAGGAGCAAGTGATGCAGTGAATTCCTGTGGTTGCACAGGGTTCCTGGCCAGGAGTTGAGGATGCCATGTTAAGGCCTTATCCTGACACCTACCTGCCCCTTTCTATTTGAGGTAGGGGGGGTGCAGGGAGTAGAGGTTACTGATATAGCTTGACAAGTCAGAAGAATGACCTATCCCACCCTTGCCTCCATTCTGGTTAGAGTGGAGAGCTCTGGAAAAGCCTCTGGAGACCTGGAGTTCACCTGGGGGTAAGGACATCTCTGAAGGAAAGACAGGCACTCAGAGCAACAGGCATTTGAGCTGATGACTGTTGCAGAGAATGTCATTGCTGTGTACTCGTTTTGCTACCTCAGAAGAACTGGTGTTTTGTATCTGTCTGGCTGATGAGTCAGCTGAAAGCAAACTGTGACAGCAGCCATGAGAAGAATCATGGATTGTGAGATGATGAAGGAGGAAGTAAGAAGAAGGTACCTTGATCTGTCAGGATGCAGAGTGCCTTTAAACAAGAATCTACAAATTGATAAAGAAGATCTGCATACCAAAGAAAAAGAAACTGCTTAGCCTCTACTGATGTCAAATTAAGTGTAATGGTAAGGAAGAATTACATGCAATGCAAGCAAAAGATGTCTTAATATTGATAGCTGGGGAATGTAAGATATCACCAAGGTAATTGATGTATATTGCATCAAATGATTCTTGAAAATAATACCGGACAAAGCATTGAAAATATGCCTGCATTTATGGGAAGATGAAATTAATGATCCACCATTGAGAATTTCTCTGTCAAGTTCTTGTTGGTGTAAACTACTGATATGTCTGTATGCATCTTTGTGACTCATTCAGAGTATCCTTTGCCCAACTAAAATAAGAGGGTCAACACATCTCATCTGCAATATTTGAAGTAGATTTAGTGGGGATATCTCCTATTCTGAAAAGCTTGCTGTGCCATTACAAAAACCGTGAGAATTTGCCATGAGTCTTCACTACTTGATCCAAATTTCTAAGCTATGGTTCTTAAACAGATGATTTCATTCAAAATAAAGCATGTTTCAAACTCTATTGCTACTGTGATATTTTAACCACAAATATTAGCTTAGTGCTTATTTTTTATTCTGTCTTTCTAAGACTTTTCTTCAGTATCCTGAAATTAGGTTCATGTGAATATAGGGTTTTTATGGCTGTTCAGATGATATAAAGGACCACTATACTTCCTAGAAGTGTGTATGGTATTGCAGTGCCATCTGTGTCAGAGCAAAAATTGAGAACATGTAAGAAAATATTATTATGTAATTATTGAGAAATGTCTGAATCATGCTTCAAGAAGGATTAAGTGTAAAAATAATTAAAACAATTTTAACATATGTCAGTCAGTAAAATAATAAAAAACAAAATTCCAAGGAAAAAACCCTGGACATACTTCACTGCCACCCACAAACAGAAGAAAAGAGGATAATCAGAATATATAATTAGTAGCAAGAAGAGATACTCATTACCTTCATGAAATGTAAAAGGAAGTCCTGATTAAGATTTATAATTAGTGCTTTTCAAACAAAGGACTCTGAATACTACTTTTTTTATGCAAAAAATATTCTGCTTAGTCTTAACTCTTCAGTTTGTTACTGATTCACTTCCATCTTTCTACCTGGAAAATAACTGATAGTTAAAGATGCATTAAACTTTTTCAATTTCTTTTCCATGTTTATGATTTTTATTTATGATAAATAAAAATTCCCTTTACACTGATTTTGGTGGCTTAGAAAAACTTTACCAGTAGTAAGAGAACATAAAAGCATCTAAGCAGTGTCAGTTCATTGGAGGTGGGGGGGAGGGGTGGTGGGGGGGGTGAACCACAAATAACTCTAAAACTCTTTCCAGGTAGCAGTTTCCTGAGAAATTCTATGAGATTACTCTCAAATTGGCAGTTTGTGTTCTACTCCTTTCATTTCTACAGGTTCAGAGTCTTTTGGTAGATTTCAAAATATTTTGTTATGGCTGAAGCTTTTTTTTTCTAGGCACTTTCTCTCTTCTAGGCATTCATTTTTCTTAATTGTGTAATTCCGTGGAAATATTCACTAAAGCAGCTCAAGTCAACCATATGCGTGAAAGCTGGTAGGATGAGCTTCAAATGCTAATGCAAAAGAGGGGTAATGAGAATGATCTACATTTTGAAGGGACAATATTCTGTGCTGCCCTCCACAAAGAATGGCTGTTCTGGTGTGTTTTTTTTTTTTAAGCTTAGGACTTTTGTTTACTGTATACATCATACTTCTCAACTTGTTCTCAGGAGAAGAACTTCTAACACTTCAGGTTTATAGGGGTTGGTTTTGAGTTGTTTAAGCAGAGTTTAATGGCTTTGGAATGGTATCTACTGACTACCAAGTATACTGCAAATAGTGAGGGGGAAAGGTACAAATACTATCCTTGGAACAGTGATGAATCAAAAAGGGATAATGTGTCTGGAATAGGTATGAAAGAGGATTTGTAATGTTTTGAAAGAATAGGTGTGAGGTTTAGGGAAGTTTTCACCAAACGAAAGAAGTTCCAAATGTTTGCACAGTTGATATTGCTGACACCAGTCTTAACATAAGTAAAGAGATTTCCTTTCTGAGATGGAATTCTTTTTTGATCTCTTTGAGCCAGGAAATGAGGTAGAACAAATTGGCTTCTGGTACCCATGTTCTGAAGGCATTATATAATTTTATCAGTTATTCGTTTCTGTTCATATTATGACTATTAATCTTTCCTTTCATAAATTATTTTTTAGCAAATAAAATTGTAATGTATGTGCCAGTCATTGATGCAGAATCCACTAAGCCCCTGAAGGCACATCTTCTCAGTAGTTCATGCAAAACTGATTTATTGTGTTGTATTTTACATGGAAAATTTACACTATAATTGACCTGTAATAGACTGCTTTTGATAAATGCTTTAACATATAGTGGAAACGGTACGTAAATTTGAGATTGCTTTTGGATTCTAATTGGACCTTTCCTGGAAGGTAAAAATAAAAGAAAAATACCATTTGCAAACTTGTTCTAAACTGGCAGTTTGATACCTGCAGTCCTGGAACTAGAACTTGCAGCAATGCATCAGGACCGCATCTCCTTTCCTTGAGATCTGTTGTCAGTCTAGTTTGCAGATCCAGCTGCAGAGAATCTAACAGAACTTTTCAAGACACACTGCCATTCACAACTCAGCAACCTTTTTCCAGTATCAGAGAAAGTAGTCAGTCACAGTTTTATTTAGTCGAAGATTGAGATTTCCTGAAGATGGTGGGTGTGGTCACCATTTGACATGGCAGACAGTGAGACGTTAGTGTTTAGAATATTAGTTATCACGGAATCACAGAATCACGGAATCTTCAGAGTTGGAAAGGAGATCATCTAGTCCAACTCCCCTGCTAAAGCAGGATTGCCTAGAGCACATTACTCAGGACTGCATCCAGGCGGGTCTTGAAAATCTCCAGAGAAGGGGACTCCACAACCTCCCTGGGCAGCCTGTTCCAGTGCTCTGTCACCCTAACCGTAAAGTTTTTCCTTGTATTTGAATAGAACTTCCTGTGTTCCAACTTATGCCCATTGCCCTTCATCCTGTCACTGGGAAACACCGAGAAGAGTGTGGCTCCATCCTCCTTCAACCCACTCTTTAGATACTTATAAGCAATAATAAGGTCTCCCCTCAGCCTTCTCTTCTCCAGGCTAGAGAGTCCCAGCTCTCTCAGCCTTTCCTCATAAGGGAGATGCTCCAATCTCTCAGTCATCTTAGTTGCCCTATGCTGGACTTTCTTCAGCAGTTCCCCATCTCTCTTGAACTGGGGAGCCCAGAACAGGACACCGTATTCCAGCTGTGGCCTCACCAGTGCCGAGTAGAGGGGGAGAATGACCTCCCTCGACCTACTGGTCACACTCTTCCCTATGCAGCCCAGGATTCTATTGGCCTTTTTGGCGACAAGGGCACATTGCTAGGTCATG
>NW_009647032.1:1121243-1154106 GCF_000708025.1 Charadrius vociferus
CCCAGTTTGGTATCATCAGTGAACTTGCTGAGGATACACTCTGTCCCCTCATCCAGGTCATTGATGAATATATTGAACAAGATTGGACCAAGTATTGACCCCTGGGGGACACCACTGGTTACAGGCCTCCAACTTGACACTGCTCCATTAATCACAACCCACTGAGTTCTGTCACACAGCCAGCTCTCAATCCACCTCGCTGCCTCCTCATCTAGCCCACACTTCCTCAGCTTCCTAATGAGGATGTTATGGGAGACAGTGCCAAAAGCCTTGCTAAAGTCAAGGTAGATGACATCTACGGCTCTCCCCTCATCCAGCCAACCAGTTACCTCATCGTAGAAGGCTATCAAATTGGTCAAACATGATTTACCCTTGGTAAATCCGTGTTGACCACTTCCAATAACTCCTTGTCCCTCAATGTGTTTGGAGATGACATCCGGAATGAGTCGCTCCATTACCTTCCCAGGGATCGATGTGAGACTAACTGGTCTGTAGTTCCCTGGGTCCTCCTTCTTCCCTTTTTTGAAGATTGGAGTGATGTCAGCCTTCCTCCAGTCCTTCGACATCTCTCCTGTTCCCCATGACCTTTCAAAGACGATGGAGAGTGGCCTAGCAATAACATCTGCCAGCTCTCTCAGCACTCGCGGGTGCATCCTGTCAGGGCCCATAGACTTATGAATGTCCAGCTTGGCCAAGTGGTCTCTGACCCAGTCCTCCTCAACTGAGGGAAAATCTTCCTCTCTCCAGACTTTCCCCCTTGCCTCCAGGGTATGGGATTCAGGAGGGACAGCTTTAGCAGTGAAGACCGAAGACAAGAAGGCTTTCAGTAACTCAGCCTTCTCTGTGTCTTCCACCACTAGGGCACCCGTCTCATTCATCAGTGGGCCTACATTTTCCCTAGTCTTCCTTTTTCTATTGATATACTGAAAGAATCTCTTATTATCTTTAACTGCAGTGGCCAAGCTGAGTTCTGCTTGAGCTTTGGCCCTTCTAATTTTCCCCCCACATAGCTTCGCTACATCTTGGTAATCCTCATAAGTTGCCAACACCCTTCTCCAGAGAATGTAAACTTTCCTTTTTTTCCTGAGGTCCAGGCAAAGCTCTCTATTTGGCCAGGCTGGTCTTCTTCCCCATCGGCTCATTTTTTGGGACATGGGAATGGCCTTCTCTTGTGCTTCTAAGACTACCTGCTTGAAGTATGACCAGCCTTCCTGGGCACCTTTGCCCTTCAGGACTGTCTCCCAAGGGACACTCTCGACCATGCTCCTAAACAAGCTAAAGTCTGCCCTTTGGAAGTCCAAGGTGGCAGTTCTGCTGGCTGCCCGCCTTGCTTCTCCAAGAATTGAAAACTCTGCCATTTCGTGATCACTCTGCCCAAGATGAACTCCAACCTTTACATCCCCCACAAGACCTTCTCTGTTAACAAACAGTAGGTCCAGTAGGGTGCTTTCCCTCGTTGTTTCTCTCATCAGCTGTGTTAGGAAGTTGTCTTCCACACACTCCAGGAACCCACGGGACTGTTCCCTCTCTGCTGTTTAGTATTTCCAGCAGACATCTGGGAAGTTGAAGTCCCCCACAAGAACAAGGGCGAGTGATCGCGAGACCTCTGCCAGCTGCTTATGGAATATTTCATCAGTTTCTACATCTTGATTGGGGGGTCTATAACAAACTCCCATCACGATGTCTGCCCTATTGGCCTTCCCCTTGATTCTTATCCATAAACACTCAACACTGTCATTCACATTTTTAAGTTCTAGACATTCAAAACTGCCCCTAACACAGAGGGCCACCCCACCACCTCTCCTTCCTTGCCTATTCCTTCTGAAAAGTTGGCAGCCATTGATCACAGCACTACAGTTGTGTGAGTCTTCCCACCACATCTCTGTTATGGCAACTATATCATAGTTTCCTTGCTGTACAATGGCCTCCAGCTCCTCCTGTTTATTCCCCATGCTGTGTGCATTCGTATAGATGCACTTCAGCTGGGTTAATTGTCCTGCCACTTTTTTGGGTGGACAAGCCCTAATTCCCAGCTGATCATGCTCAGACACTTCTGTAGTTACCAAATTATCACTACCCCTCATGTCATGACTGCCACACAAATCACCATCCCCTGCCATCACTGAGACAGACTGCAAGACCTTACTAACACTTTTACCCAGAAGCACTGGCATGATGCTCCCAGGCACCATTTTAGTAATCCTGGTTTCATCCCCATCCCCCTTCAAACCTAGTTTAAAGCCCTATGAATGAGCCCTGCTAATTCTTGTCCCAGGATCTTTCTTCCCCTTTGGGTTAGGCTTTCCCCACGTGTTGCCAGCATGCCTGTCATCCTGTAGATCAACACATGATCAAAGAAGCCAAAGTTCTGCCGGATGCACCAGTCTCAGAGCCAGGAGTTAATTTGCTGGATCCTCCTATTTATCCCCTTGTCAACCCCTGCAACTGGTGGGATAGAGGAGAACACTGTTTGTGCTCCTGATCCCTTAACCAGCCGTCATAGGGCCCTAAAGTCATTCTTCATTGCCCTTAGACTTCTGGTAGCTACCTCATCACCACCTACTTGAAATATCAGTAGCGGGTAGTAATCTGATGGCTGAACCAGGGAAGGGAGTTTTCTCCGTATGTCCTTAATCGTGGCCCCAGGGAGGCAGCTGACTTCCCTGTGGGATGGGTCCGGTCTACAAATGGGGCCTTCTGTTCCCCTCAGAAGGGAGTCACCTACTACAATTGCCTTTCTTTCTTAGTTGAGGAAATCCTAAGGCATAGGGGTGAGTGAGTAGCCCTGGGCGACTCACTGGATGGATCTTCCTCTCCATCCTCAGTCGCCTGGCCCTCAATTTCCAAAGCCCCGTACCTATTACGCAAAGGCAATTGGGAAGGTGAGGGGGACCGGGAGAGATTTCGCCTGCCTCTCCAAGGAGGGATCTGTCCCCACTCCCCCTTGTCCCTTAAGTCCCCTCCTTCTGCCTGGTGACAGGAGGGAAAGGGATCATACACTTCTGGTAGGGCCTCTTCCTGCTGCCTTTGCCTCAGGGTATGGCTCCACCAATCTATTTCACGTTCAGTTTCTAATACTTCTTAACCTTTCTACATCTTCCCTCAGTTCAACCACCTGCCTGAGCAGATCATTTACTTGATCACACCGTACACAGGCAGTGTCTTTGGCTCCCTCTGATACCACTGCCAGGCTCAGGCATTCGTTGCAGCCCGAGACCTGCACAGCTACATGCTTGCATGGGAGCTCAGTCTGAGTTCCCACATTCTTTCCTGCAGCAGCTTTTGGCCGTTTTGCAGCCATGTTCTTCTCTTGCACCAATCGCTGCTGTCAGCTTCCCACACGCCCTGAGACCATGCCCCTGCACACTGATGTTCCTCCACTTGCACTTGCCCAGCTCATGCCTGGCTTAGTTGTGAGGCTTTCAGCGACATACTGTGCAAAATGCTGCGCTCTGTTTACCCGCTCCCGCTGTGGTGATGCCCTGTGCTGGCTCTAAAAGTCATGTTGTCTCGCCTGTTGTAAAGACAAACAACTTCTCATGCAGGAAATTGTACTTGTATTTGTTTCCCTTTTTCTTCCTTTATGGCCAAGAGAATAGTAATATAAATGCAACCAGTCACGTGAAAAAGTAATTGAAGGTCAGGTGTGATATGTCTCTGGTATCCAGGATGAAGTTTTCCTTATTTTACTGTTGGTGTCATGCCCATAACGATAAGCAGCTTTACAAATTGACAGATTTATCATCTTGTCATGTAGTTTTCTGTGTAACTTTTCCAAAGCCATGGTTAAGCTGTGAGGATATTTCTATTTGGAAAAATAAAACTGATTATGATAATGTACTGATTTTAATACTGTATTCACATTTTTCTTTTGAATTCTAACCTTGGTCTGTGGTACTGAGGAGACTGGATTTCCCATGCTTGGCAATAATGCTTAGTAGTTAAGAAGAATTGGAGAAAAAGTCATAGTGTTGTATTGATGGTGTTGAAAATACTGTGTTTTAGTCATTGAACCAAAGTGTTGAAGTTTTGAGGTATGGAATGCTTTCTTTACACCAAAGTTATGAATATAAAAGTTGGTAACACATTGCACATGGAAACAAGAACAGCATTATAAAACTAAGGTCTATGTGGTAAACAGGAGAAGAGGGGTGAAACAGGGAGCTGCCTAACCATAACCATGGAAACACAAGCTGTCAGATTTAAACATCAGTGGTGAAATGTGACATAGACAATTTGCCTTATAGATGGCAAAAACTGAGTAATTATTTTGAAACAGTTTTACGGGGAAACAGACATTTTACATTTGAGAAAGACTGTCATTTCAGGGGAGATTAAACTGTGTATAACTTTAAGTATTAGAGTCAACATATCAATTGTGAGAAGTTTGCAACTCTTCTCAGGTCAGTCTACTCTGAGCTAAAGAAGCATTGTATTATAAAGGAGGAGAAACTTGTTTTATAAAAATAAGTATGGACCAGTAAAATAAGTTATTTAGCCATTGTGAATGTTAGATGAAGCAGCTTCAGATTATGCTGACTATTTTTCAGTGACATTTGAGGAAATGTCTTTTGTTCTGTATCATTTTCTTCTTGGGGACTGGGCAGGGTGAAGAAATCTTGCAGACTGAACCAAGCTTCTGATGAAAGAGGAAAGGAAAACTGGATTAACTTCTTACAATGACAAGAAGTCAGGGTGGAAAACTGAAACATAAGAAAGGTGTTGTAAATGCATGAACCCAGACATTTGTGGGTGCGAACAAGTGAAGCCATCCATTTCTCCTACTCATCCCTTTCTGGAGGACAGAAGGTAAGGAAGGGCAATTCTGTTTATCATTAGAAGTTATGGTAGATTTTAGAATATGCTATTATGTGTGACTTCTTTGCAAGCCATGCAAAGCCAGCAGCATTCTTATGCTAGGTAGTCCCAACTTTCAAAGAAATGGTGGGCAAGAGCCTTTTCAACCTCTCAGGTTACGCCTCTAACTGTAGCTTGAAATAAGTTGCTCTGTGGATGAACAGAGGACTCAGTTCTCCTGGGCTGTCAACATAACACTCTTCCCAGGTATAAAACTCACTTAAATAGAAAACAAAGAAATCTAATAGCTGTAAGATCTGATAAAGTGCTAGCTAAAATGGGAGACCCAGAGGAGTGCAAGTATGATTTAGAGAGAAAAATATCTTTCTCACATGAGTAGTGCATCATGTCAACCCTGTTACTGCCAAGGTAGGAACAAGTAAGAAGGTAAGAGCACTTTAAAAAGAATAGAACAATCGCATACCCTAATCTGAGAACCAGTCTCCTTTTTGTTCTTGTTAGTACAGAAGCTTTGATATAAAATCAAGGTTGATATAAAATTGGCTGATGTAGGGTCAGAAGTATTTACTAGCCTAAATGACTTCCTGTATTTACACCTGTAGGATGTAGATATGGCTGCAAATAAAGCTAGTGAAAATTCCAGCTATCCAGAAAAATATAAAGTTGGCTTATTATCAGTGGTGGTACAAGAAGAATAAAATTCTTCCACAAAAGAAATGCATAGTTCAATTTAGAAAGTAATGAATCATGTTTTCTCTTTTATTAAAGCAAATAACCTAGTTTACTAACATGAAGCTAGTTCTCTACTCGAGTTGCACTTTTTTCGATCCAGGTTGCAAAGGAAAGGACTACCTTGCTGAGTTCTAGAGCATGGCAGGCAGTGGACCTTCACCTTCTGTTTCCTACTTTTTGAAGCATCCAAGAACTGGTAAAGTTGTAGCTTACTTAGTTGAATGCATAGACTTCAGAGACAAAGTAGAAATCATCCTATGCTAATGTGTTTGTGAAACGGTATAAAGGAGCTTAAATTCAGAATCCAAGGTTAATGTCCAGCAAACTGATGAAATAAACTGACTGTCCTTGAAAAGTAATTCACTTAATCACTTTTAAGCTCTCAATCCTGTCAACATCTGCCTTATTCAAAACAGATAAAAATGTTGGAAGTGTTTAGTTCATTTGGTACAATAAATACTAGTCCTGCACTGATTTATAGAGAGAATAATTTGAAAGAACTGACTTTGTGGTATTGCAGCTTTCTAGTGAAAGGGAATTTAAATGGATAGTGGATTCACTCCTAAATGGTTTGAAAGCCTTGCAAAGAGCAAAAAGACAAAATGACTTACTTGAGTCCATTTAGATTTTTATCTTTCCATTTTCATCTTTCTCTAAACCATGTTGAAATTTACTTTAAGTTTGGATAGCTATAGCAAATCTTTCCTCATCTGTTGTCGTTTTTTGTCTTTAGTCAGCACCACTTAACCTTTCTGTTAGTGTGGCCACTTTCTTTAAGCCTGATAACAAAGTAAAATGTTCAACTCTATGAATATAAAAATATGAATTTAAGCTAATCTATTTACGGTACCTATTTTAGGCAGCTAAGTTTAAAAGTTGATTTAATGTTTTCCCTTGAAGGCCTAATTCAGATATCAGTTGTTTGCTGGAATTACACTGGCTTCATATCTCTCAAATTAGATCAGAATTAGACTAATCAGCTTTTGAAAAGAAAAGTTTTATTTCCTTGCACACAGGGTTCCAAGATACTGTTGTGCCAGAATAAATAAGAAATAACTGAATATAATAAAGAGGATTGAAATGACTTAATACAGATGTAAGTAATTCCTAACACCAAAATTTATCAATGATTGGAAATATTTTGGGCAGCAATTTGGCCTTGTGTTAGTTTATGCCTGCATAGCTTTGTAATTATGCTAACATGTGACTACACCAGCATTTAAAGGACTACAGCAACACTTACCTAGTAAAGAGAAATTTTATAATGGGACAAATAAACAGTAAATAGGTAGCCTACATATTTCTAGGACTATTTTCTCTTGCTATTTTTTCTTAGACCAAAAGTGGGATAAAAGGGCTTTATTCTTCAAGATTAGCTAAGAGACCCTGCTGAAGGGAGACAAGCTCTTGCATTAAGTCCTGAAGAGCAAAATTATATGGAAGATCCTCCCAGGGACTGTGGTCAGGGTTGTGCAGAGACTTCTTGGTTTGATATTTCAAGTTTTGTGCTGATGAATAAAATACATTGCAGAAGAGGGGTTTTTGGGGGGTTTTTTGGTTTTTTTTTTTTTTAATTACACTGAATTCTTATTGGGTTAGAGACACAAGCAACCACCAGTTTTAAGTTACAGGAAACATACCTTTTGTGTATAAACTGACAAATCCTTTTAGCTTTTTAACCCATGTTTAGGAATTATAAATTCTTTATACCAGGTAGTGATGCTGAAGAAGTTTTAGCCAGATACTGGTTTAAAACATCGATTTTCGTCATACATTTTGCATGGGACTTTGATACAAGTGTGAGAGTGTGAGTAACTTAAAAGCCTTCCTGACTTTCAGTGAAAAAACCTTCTGCCTGTATTTATTAAAAAATGGGATTTTGGTCCTCATTATCAAACATTCATGAACATTTATACTTGAATTTGTATGAATAAAGTTATTTAATAATAGGATTCTCGAAGCAGGGAAGAAGCTTGATTAGATATGGAGAGGTATTTGTAAAATGAGTGGCATCATGAATTATAAATTAATCCAATCTAATTCCTGAACGTGATATATTTTCTAGTTATGCAGATTCAAGAAACGTATCTAAGACTCGTTGTCAAATTGTCTCTTTACAGAGAATTCTAAGCCCAAATCTTGCACTACTGCTTGTACCTGAGTTATATGTCTGGGAATGAACCAAACTCAGTCTTTAGCGGAACCGCAACTCCATGGTTCTTCCACTTCTATTGGTTACTGTTACTGTCCTGAGAGATAAAACTGACAACTGAAATAATAAAACAGTCTAGCCAAAGGATGATAAGCTTGCTATAGAGAATTCTTACTTATTTGGATGTTTTGTCCGACTTATGAAGATGTTTAGTTTACAGAACATTTAATGGAAGTATATATATTATATTTTTCCTAATATATAAGCTTATCAGCAAGTGTTCTCATGATTTATTTATCAGAACAGCTCTTTCTGTTCTAGAAAGTCATAGGGTTGCATTCAATTTAGGTTCTTAGTCAATGCTGACCTCGTAGGTAAGGCAGAATTATTGCAGATAGGTTGGATTGTGCTGTTAGATTAAGGACTGGTCAAATGCTGCATTTAAAATTTTGAAGTATAATGCTTTTCAAAGTCAGCTGTGTCCATAAAGTTTATTCATTTCTATGACCATCTTTTCCATCTATACGTATCAACTCTTCCTATTTTCACCATGATAACCAAAGGTTAATTCACTTAAGTGTCATTTAGATTTGTCAGCAGAGTGTATATAGGAAGGGAGATTCCTATATTTATGCTCTTTCGTAAAGTAAATAAGCCTTGGATAAAAAAAAAATAAATCAATTTCCATATCCAGGAGACCAGAGGCCCCAAAACAAGGTAACTTGTAGGAATGTTCTGATAATTTATGCATAGCATGTGTATACAAATGTATATCTCTCTTATGTAACTCTTTCCTTGCAGCCTCATTGTTTGGTTAAGATATATTTGGTGGCATATTTTGGGAATCTATGTTTTCCCTCTAAGGTCTGACCAACAAAGCTTCCAGAGAAGTGATGGTTTGAGACTTGAGCTAAAAACTCCTGTCTTTCAGTAAGGGTTAACGGTGTGCTACATTACATAAAAGCACAGCTTTCCATAATTACTTCTTCCATTGTATAGTTCATAAATACAGATACAGTATTACTTTTAGTTCAGACATCCTTGTACACTTCACTGTGTGTCAGTGAGCACACAATGACTGTTCCCTTTGTATAAAGTTATTTTCAGCTAGAGAGAATGGGGCTTCTGAAAATTATCACTCTTTAAGATAGAGAGGTCAACCAGATCCTTGATAGATGAGAGGGAAAAGAATGAAAGGGGCACTTCAGGATTTTTTTCCACTGAAAAGAAAAGCGGTCTGAGCCAAAGCTTCATATGATCGGTAGTCACTAAATACCAAGTTAAAATTGAGCATGTAATTACAGGAATTATGCAGTTTCTAGAGAGTCAAGAATGTGTTGTTCCCTTTAGTTGTCAGCGCTTCTGTAGTGGCATATGCATTTTTAGTCTCAATGTCTCACTTGTCAGAGGTAATGTTCAGCCAACAGCTTTCCTGGGAAGTTCTCAAGTGTTTACGTGCACCGTGACTGAAACAGAGGTCTTCATCTCTCCTGAAGATAAGCTGGTTGAATTAATGATAGTGCTCCAGTTTTCTCTGTTCTACTGCCAGATTCAATAACCACAATGATCTGAAAACAGTATGAAACATTTGATTACAATTTTCATTACTAAATGTGGTTTTCCTGTGGCTTATTTTATGTGGCAAATAGAGAAGTTACTGTTGGGTGTAAAAACATTATGTAGAATGTAGAAACAAGTTTCTAACAAAAAAAAAACCAAAACAGCAATACAATCTCTATGTGGAAAAAACTGTTGCGTAGTTTGATATATTCATAGTTACGGCTTCTAATAGCAATTCTGATAGTGGTGAATGATAATTATTAGGCCTTAGTAAATATCCAGAAACAGCTGACATCTAGTGGATGAAGACTCATTACTTTGATTATGGTGGAAGGCTGTACAAGCTGAAAATTTTTTTGAGATGTTTAGGATGAGTAAAAAAAAAAACAAAACATGATAGCTCAAGTCGATGTGCTACATATATATATCAAGATTTCTTTTGCATTTAATCATAAAGTTGTACTTTAAAAAGCTATAGTCGTCTATCATGTTACTGTTACTATTCACTGACAATCAAGGCCCATTTAAAAAGAATAAATTCAATTGGTGTTGTCTACTGTAGACACAAAAATGATGATGTTCTCATCAATCAGTTCTTCCAGTCAGGCATTATTTTATTCTCCAAGTAGAACAACCTGAAATGATATGACATCTAGTTTTTGAGTCTCTTTATTTGCCTGTGTTTTGGGTGACCTCTGCATTCAAGCAGTTTTCAAGTTAGGTGGACACTGTAGCAAATTTGGAAAGGGAAAAGCCAGCTAGAATGAGCTTATTTTTAACAGACCAGGTTACTCAAAGCCCCATCCAGCCTGGCCTTAAACACCTCCAGGGATGGGGCCTCAAAAACTTCTCTGGGCACAGTGCTTTACCACCCTCAAAGTGAAAAATTTCTTCCTAATATTTAATCTAAATCTACCATCTTCTAGTTTAAAGCTATTCCCCCTCATCCTATCACTGCCCTTAGAAAAAGTCCCTCTCCAGCTTTCTTGTAGGCCCCCTTCAGATACTGGAAGGCTGCTATAAGGTCTCCCCAGAGCCTTCTCTTCTCCAGGCTGAACAGCCCCAACTCTCTCAGCCTTTCCTCATAGAAAAGGTACTCCACTCCTCTTCTCTGGACCTGCTCCAACAGGTCCATGTCCTTCTTGTGCTGAGGACTGCAGAGCTGGACACACTACTCCAGGTGGGGTCTTATTAGAGCAGAGTAGAGAGGCAGAATCACCTCCCTCCACCTGCTGGCCATGCTTCTTTTCACGCAGCCCAGGACGTAGTTGGCTTTCTGGGCTGCAAGTGCACATTGCTGGCTAATGTTGAGCTTCTCATCCACCAACACCCCCAAGTCTTACTCAGGGCTGTCCTCAATCTCTTCTCCAGACAGCCTGTAGTTGTGCTTAGGATTGCCACGACGCACGTGCAGGACCTTGCATTTGGCCTGGTTGAACTTCACGAGGTTTGCATGAGCCCACCTCTCCAGTCTGTCCAGGTCCCTCTGGATGCCACCCCTTCCCTCCAGCATGTCAACTGTGCCATACAGCTTCGTGTCATCTGCAAACCTGCTGAGGCTGCACTCAATCCCACTGTCCATGTTGCTGACAAAGATGTTAAACAGCACCGGTCCCCAGTATTGACCCCTGAGGAATGCTGCTCATTACTGGTTTCCACTTGGCCATTGAGCCATTAACTGCAACTCCTTGAGTGCATCCATCCAGCCAGTTCCCTATCCACCGAGTGGGCCATCAGTTAAATCCATGTTTCTCCATTTTACAGACCAGGATATAGCGTGGGACAGTGTCAAATGCCTTGCATAAGTCCAGGTAGATGACCTCTGTTGCTCTCCCCTTATCGTCATCCACCCCATGGTAGATAGTCAACAAATTTTCAGGCTTCACTTGCCCTTTGGTGAAGGAATGTTGGCTGTCACCAATCACCTCCTTGTTTTCCATGTGCCTTAGCAGTTTCCAGGAGGATCTGTTCCATGATCTTGTTGGGCACAGAGGTGACTGACCGGCCTGTAGTTCCTTGTTAAGGTTCAAGTACTGTAAGAGTGTGCTCTAAAACCAAAGGGCACAGATGACAGAAGTTGTACAACCCATCTGATTTGCCCTTAAAAGGGGTGGAACCACTAAAAGGAAAGAAAACATTTTTGGAAATAGAGGTTTATTGATGTTACACATTGCAGGAGCATATCCCCTAATATTTCCTCAATATATTTATTCTTCAACTAATATTTCTTCAACTAATAATTCCTCTCTAATATTTCCTCAACATTTCCTCAAAGACTATTATTTAGAAATGTTGTGATGTTGCTATGCAAGTCTATCTTTCAATTGCAGTATGAAAAATACACCCCACATCTCAGCTAAAATGTCTAATTTTTACACTTCTATGTTATAGTCAGGTCTTATTTTTTTCTTCAGCTGATCTTTCAGTAACTAGCATGTCTGATGAAAGCAAGTGATTTTTGTGGTCCATGGAATATAGACTCTGTCTTGGTTTGAGGCGAAACAGAACAATTTTCTGTTCAGTAATTTTCCTTTTTAGCTAAGCTTGTTCTAACTACTGAAAATAACAGCATATTGAGCAGAAACTGTTCACTCTCAGAGTGATAAGACCTATGTTTATAGTTGATGTCAAGGAATGGTATGCAGAGAGGCACTTGCTTATACTTATTGCTATAACAACCAGGGCCAGATAGCTTGGTTATGTGCCTCGTTGGAGGGTTGGAAGCAGAAAAGGGTAGAGGGGTCCCACCTGTGTGAAGAAGTGGCCAGGACAGGTGACCCAAAACTGACCCACAGGGTATTCCATCCCATCTGCCTCATGCTCAGTATAAAAGCTGAAGGATCAAAGGGTCAGCGTGTTTTCTTCAATGACCTGCGTCTGAGGAGGACTCTGTTCATCTGTCTTTGATCCTGATCCATGCATTCCTGAATCCAGATTTGGAACCCAGCTCCCATCCATCACTGAGTCCAGTCTGGGACTTTCCGTGTGCCTGCTGCTGACGTGATTGTCATCCTGGGAGCTCAATATGGTTTTGTATATATTTCATTATTTCCTTTTTATTATTTTACTGTTAATATTTCATTAAAGTAGTTTGGTTCCTTCTAAACTCATAAGTCTCTTTCTCCCTCTCCCGCCTCTCCTTGGAGAGAGGTGGGGGAGAGCATCTGTCATCTTGCCTCAGTGGCCAGCGCAGCCCAAAGCATGACAACATCACATGCTCTTCATCAGTAAAGTACTGTTAAGATGGAGATGGCAGTGCACTGAAGTAGACCTGTAGTGAAAGCAGAAAATTATCTGAGTCACTTTCACATTTAGCAAGATTGACTTGATTGTTCTCTTTTCTTCAAAAAAGCTGTGCAGGCAATGACATTTTCTTTAAGACATCAGAAATGCAGTGTATTTAATGCATTTTTCATTCCTCTATTTGCAATAGAAAAACATTATTCCCTTCCTTTTTTCATATTATTAGCCTTAACATACTCTATTGAGTTTTCCATTTGAAGACTGTATATAGTTTTTTTATCTCAATACTCAATGGGCTCTATCTGTCCACAGTAATCTTTGTCAATTTTAACTTAAAATTCAACAATGTTCACATCAAGCACTACACAATAGAATATTATGGCAAACTGTAGTTTCCTCAGAACTCATAATATAGAACAGTAGTTCACTTCCTAAGCTTACTTTGGAATAGTTATCTTTGCATTATGGAACTTGAATTATATGCAGACACCCAAATTAACATTTGTTTCTTCTATCAGCTTTTTTGGGACAAACAGTGGGATCTGGTATTGCGTATATTTAAAGCATAATCCTAGGCTGAACACCATTGTGACAGTCAGTGCATTAGTGCTGGGGCAAAAATTACATGTATCAAATATCAAATAAGATATCAAATTTGATAAAATCTTATCAAATAAGATTAAGTGGATTAAAAAAAAAGAAACTGCAGATGTTATCTCTACATGTTCAAGATATAATTCCCTTTTAATGCATATTTTCATGTCCCTTGCATGAAATAACTAAGTACACTACTTGTGCTGTCAGGCTAGAATAGTCTGTAATGGTAGGGGTAGGAGAACAGACTTTTGAAAGCCAGCTCTCTCCATGGAGGTACTAAGAGAAAATGAAAAATCCAGGGAAAAATGCTTTTGTGACTACTCTAGAGTTTTGGGAACAGGACAATGTCTCCCACTTTTCTGCAGCTTCATGGCTTTTAACATATCTAGAATAGAGAGCACCTGCCAGTCTTTTCTTGTTCTTTTGCACACCAGCTAATGTAATAATTACACTTAAAGACAGAAATCTACTAATATTGAAAAAAGATGCTCAAGTTAAATACCAGAACGAACCTTATTTTAATTTTGCAACCTTGTAGGTGTGCATTATAATATAATCTCTGATCACATGATTATAATCCAGTTTTCTGAAGGAACCTGTAACACTTTGGGATGGAGACCATTCTCATTGAATATGCAACTATTAATTTTTTATATATGCAAGACTAATATGCAACTATTAACCTTTTAATCTTGCATCGGAATCCTTCACTCATTCTAATTCTTATTCCTAGTTACTGTCTAATGGAACTTTTTAATTACTGCTTATTCCAATTCTAGAGGCATACGCAGAATAACAAACTTGAAACATTTCATAGAATCATAGAATGGTTTAGGTTGGAAAGGACCTTGAAGATCATCGAGTTCCAACATCCCCGCCATGAGCAGGGACACCTCCCACTAGACCAGGTTGCCCAAGGGCACATCCAGCCTGGCCTTGGACACCTCCAGGGATGGGGCATCCACAACCTCTCTGGGCAACCTGTTCCAGTGCCTTACCACCCTCAAAGTGAAAAAATTCTTCCTAATATTTAATCTAAATCTACCCTCTTTCAATGTTCCTGTGAGTACTACTGTAGTAACTAACTCCAATATCACCTATCCTTCGAAAATAACAGACAACAACAAAATGTAAGGGAAAAAACCCCAACATCTCGTTAAACACACACACAACTTGCAATTATAGAAGAGGACTCTTGTCATGTAAATGTGCTGCTTATCTATTTTTCATTTGAAAGAACCAGTAAAAAAGTCTGATCAAAATTTAGTGAATAGGCAAAACCCTCACGCATTTTTTATTGCTAGTTTTATTTTAAACAATAAATATCTGCATTGCCTTGCCTTTCATCCCTTTGAAGCAAGGCAAACAGTTTATACCAAACTTATTCCTTCAACTGCATTGTTAATCTAATAAATCTCTTACATTCCCAATCAATTGAAGTTACAACCTTTGTTCAAGATGAGAGTTCTCCTTTCAGTGAAAGCAATGTATGAAAGGGCTAGGCCCTCAACTTTGTTGTACTCCAGTACACCTGTGTTCTGTATCCTCCCTTGACTGGTTTCGTGGGACTGCCAGTTCCCCCGAAGAGAAAAAAGGTTCTCCCACATTAAGTCTTCACCAAACCTGCCTGCCAACCCATTGCCTACTTCCAAATTTTGTACAACCATGAGGAAAAGCCTGTTAGCTTCTTTAGGAAAGAGAATGGGAATTACTGCCCAGAGTTATAATGCTTCTTTTTAATCCATTGTTTTTCTTCTTCGGGTACCTGTGGACAGAGATAATTCTGTTAAGAATGTATGCGACTGAATATAAAATTCCATTTTCAGAGGTGATATTTAAATCTGTTCATTATTACCATTTTTGTCAGTAAAATTAAAGTGGTTGGCTATCTACAGAAAAGGAGCACAAACACAGCAGTTCTTGTAAATTGGTTTTAAAACATTGGCTATCTCCTACTTGCTTATCTATATGCTTCTCTCCATATTACTTGGATATACTTAGGCAAAAATGTAAAAGTGAAATATTGATTGTGTGATTGAAAGAGGGTAACTGAAAGTACTAAGTAGATACGAGGAAATTTGAATCTTAAAGGAGGGGAAAATCTCATACTCATCAAATGCAAACTGAAACCTTTGTTTGCATTTGGATTTGGCAAGCTATTTTTCCATACACATTAAGGTTTTTATGCCACCCCCACCCCCTCTCCCATGCACTTACACAAAGATGTGGTTTCTGGAATAATGTCATGAATGACTTCAGAATACAGGTCCAAAATTTTTTTTCATTGTCACTTTTGATTGAGGTCAGGTAAACTTCTTTACCGTTTCAAACATGACTGAGGACTGGATGATAGCAAATGTCACTCCAGTCTTCAAAAAGGGCAAGAAGGATGACCTGGGAAACTATGGGCCGGTCAGCCTCCCCTCCATCCCTGGAAAGATGATGGAACAGCTTGTGCTGGGTGTCATCTCAAAGCAACTGGATGAAAAGAAGGGTATCAGAAGTAGTCAACACGGATTCACCAAGGGGAAGTCATGTCTGACTAATCTGATAGCATTCTATGATGAAGTGACTGGATGGGTGGATGAGGGGAGGGCAGTGGATGTTGTCTACCTTGACTTCGGCAGGGCTTTTGACACTGTCTCCCATGTCATCCTTGCAGACAAGCTTAGGAAGTGTGGGTTAGATGAATGTGGGGTGGATTGAGAACTGGCTAACAGATAGAGCTCAGAGGGTTGTGCTCAGTGGTGCAGAGTCTAGTTGGAGGTCAGTAACTAGCGGTGTCCCTCAGGGGTCAGTCCTGGGTCCAGTCCTGTTCAATATATTCATCAATGATCTGGATGAAGGGATAGAGTGTACCATCAGCAAGTTTGCTGATGACACAAAACTGGGAGGCGTGGCTGACACGCCAGAAGGCTATGCCGCCGTACAGCATGACCTGGACAGGCTGGAGAGTTGGGCAGAGAGAAACCTTATGAAGTTCAACAAGGGTAAGTGTAGGGTACTGCATCTGGGGAAGAATAACCCCATGCACCAGTACAGGTTGGGGGCTGACCTGCTGGAGAGCAGCTCTGTGGAAAGGGACCTGGGAGTCCTGGTGGACAACAGGATGACCATGAGCCAGCAATGTGCCCTGGTGCTTATTGTCTACCAGAATCACTAGGTTACCTTTTCCAAAGCTGCTTTCTAGACTGTCAGCCTGCTGTACAGATCCATGGAGTTATTCTGTCACAGGTACAGGACTTTGCAGTTTTCTTTACCGAACTTTGCCAGATTTCTTTCAGCCCCTTTCTCTATCCTGTTGAGATCCCTCTGAATGGCCACCCTCCAGCCTAGGGCTGGAGGAACAGTCTTTTTTCAGTGGTGTCCAGTGATAGTTCAAGAGGTAATGGGCACAAACTAGAACATAGGAAGTTCCATCTAAATATGAGGAGGAACTTCTTTACTTTGAGGGTGGCAGAGCACTGGAACAGGCTGCCCAGAGAGGTTGTGGAGTCTCCCACTCTGGAGACATTCAAAACCCGCCTGGACACTGTCCTGTGCAACCTGTTGTAGGTGTCCCTGCTCTGGCAGGGGGGTTGGACTAGATGATCACCAGAGGTCCCTTCCAACCCTGACAATTCTGTGAATCTGTGTGATTCCTACATGCAGAGAGAGTTTCCATTAAAACGGTCTGAGTCCTGTGAATTTGTCAGTGAATTTTAGAGTTTTCTTACAAAAAAAAAAAAAAAAAATCTATTTAGTAACAGAATGAAGTTTTGGTTTTGAAATTTGAAAAATTTTAAAAGGGTAAAGCTTTGTATGTTTTCACTTAATCTAGGTCATTCTTATCTTTTTCATTCTTTTCAATTTTTTTTTCCATATGAAGAAAGGTTAATTTTGAAAAGTTGAAGAATCTAAGGAAACTAGAATAGTATGGCTAGGCATTCAAAAAAAAAAAAAAACAGCAGAGAAGAAATTCAATTTAGTAAAACTAAATCAATTTAATCAAGTAGGGTATAGAGAAGAAGGAGAAAACCAAGCATGAACACTTTTAAAAACCTGAAATAACAATTTCTGGTTTCAAAGTGTTTGATTTTAAACCTATTTTTTTAAAAAATGACATATACCTAATTACATCTATTTTTTATTTCATTAAGTGTTTTTTGACAAAGCTAAGGACATTTTATGAAGTACAACTTTCCAGTTTGAAAAACTTCATCCAACTCTCACCTGCTGTAGAGTATCTGTGGCTTAAGATGGCTACCAGTTCTGTCATAATGTCTGGTCACCTTAACAACATTTTCACATTGCTTGCTAGAAAGGGAGAGTTCATTCAGATTATAAATCTTGAAAAAATAAAATAATCAATTGGAGTTACATGTCTCACCGAAATTCTACTTTCATGTTTTCAGTATGTACCTTCCGTATTTTAGTTGAACTAAGAGCTGTCTGTTCACAAGCAAGCAGACTGGCATCACAGAGCATTTTGCATATTGATATTGAATAGCTCACACATAACACCTGTTTCATGGTCATGTTCCTGGGGCAAAAACTTGTCACATCTTTAAAGGACATGCATAATGGCTTTACACTAGGAGGGTATAACAAGTGTTGCCTACTCATTGTCCAACCTAAAAGGAAGAATACCAAATGGGAAAGGTATAATCCTGGTGGCAGCAAGGTGATACAGTGGGTCAGCCCTTCCCTTCAGAGTCAGAGGCTCCTCTAGCAAACTGTGCATCTAGAAAGCTCCTTTTGCTGCAGCAGGTGGGAACAGAGCATGTCTAATTAACTAAAAATTTGCTTATCAAAAGCTGTGGTTAAGTGAAGTACTATATGATTACATGATAATACATTTGCTTCTCTATCAGATTTCTACCTGCTCAGAATAGTACAGATAAATTATTTTTGTTCACGAATATTCTTAGGAGAGAGAGATATTGCTCGCTGAACTATTTTTCATTTTATTCCTGTAACTAAGCTGCTACTATTTCTCATGGCAAATATCAAACTATTTTGGATGCACTGCATGTTAAGAGGAGTTACCAAAACTGGCAAACTCTTAACATTAGTTTGTGCTATCATATTTTCTCTTGATTTTAGGCTCCTCTGCAATAAAACACAGAAAAGTAGTAACAATGCAAATTCCAAAGTCTTCCTATTACTCCTTATATATGTATAAAAGAATCATGTAGTGTGTCCTAATGTGTTTGCTGTAGATGAAAGCTTTTCTATTATTCCTATATATTTTTTCCAGAGAAAAATACTTAGTTTGCTTCTTTTCCTATTTGTTGTGTCACACAACCCCAGAAGCACAGACAGTCCTTGATTCTGTACTTTAAGTGATGTTGCAACACCACTTAAAGCGATTTCTGCATTTAATTAAGGTCTTGCTGTTATAACCCCTGTGGTTATTCCTGAACATCAGATGGTAAAAGCTAGATTGTGCTAGTTGGGCCTGGTGTACGGAGTAATGTGACATCTGGTTTGGCAGTATCAGACCATCTGACAGCTCAGGGCAATGCAGAGCTTCTAAGGTCTCTGATGTCTAAGCATGGTTCTGCTCCCCTTGCACTCCTGACGTACCATGGTGGGGCTTTACAGCTCTTCTTTCCATCAGCACGTAGTTTTTCATAATGCTTAATGAGATATGGATACTGAAGTGTTTTGCCTGTTTTATTGGTTGTGTGTGAGGTAGAGCAAGTATTTACATATTATGTCTGGTTTTGACAGATGTTTTGGCTTAAAGCTTGTTCAGTATTTAGTAAGTGTGGTTGAGATAGGTGCAGTTTTAGACTGGCATAATGTACTGCCTGGAACAGAATATAGTTATATATGTATATATATCCAAGAGGTGTTTGTTACACACTTTAAATGCCTG
The DNA here is from genome assembly GCF_000708025.1 of Charadrius vociferus. Lineage (NCBI taxonomy): Eukaryota > Metazoa > Chordata > Aves > Charadriiformes > Charadriidae > Charadrius > Charadrius vociferus. The sequence continues at coordinate 1,140,209 of NW_009647032.1, forward strand.
GACAGGCCAGTGATTGTTATATATAATGTAAAATGATTAAATAATAAAATATGGTTAGTAATGCAATTGGATTCCCTGCTGTAAGCTAGAAAAGGAGGAGGAAGGGGGAAGTAGAGAAAGAAGGTGAAAAGGTTAGCAGTGAATATAGAACATAGTGAGAGAATTAACTTTTTTCCTTGAATAGCTGAGCATGCATTTTTTGTTGAGTATTAAAGATTTGACAGAAAGGTTATTTTTGCTTATTGGAAGTGCAGCTTCCCAAATGCTGGGAGAATGCCTGGATGGACCTCAATCTTTCGGATAACATTACATGTTCATATGAATCAAAATGTTTAGACAGTTCTTCAGAATGGAATTTGTACAGGCCATGTTCCCTTTGCCCCATGTACTATAACAGAATATGTTAAAACAATGATGTGGTGGTTAGACTGTGCAGAGTAGACAGCCTATGCTCTACACACTGTTTCTCTTACTTAGAAGAAATAATTTAATTTTCTTGAGCTTCTGAGTCTACCTCTACAGGACTACAAATGCCCAGAGTCCTTTAGGATATTTGAAAATCACACTTTTTCTCTATTGACACCTGATAAGAGTTTTGTAAAGGTTAGCAAATTCTTATGATAGACCTGGCAGTGTATTTTGTGCCCATACTCTGCTTTGTCATCTGTGAGATATTACATCAGTGGTAGGGGCTAAGTAAACCCGATGCATGTTTGAAAGCCACCATCTTGGCTGGTATCAGACACTGAATTATGGGCTTTTTCAAGAGTAAAAGTATCAGTTCCAACAACTTTAACTAAAAGCTAAGCTGTCTTGCCAAAAGTTTAATAGGATTGCATTATAATGTTTTGACTGGGCACACATGATAATTAAAGCCAAGCAATTTCATTTTATTTCATCTCTGGTATAGTATGTTCCTTTAAAAGTGTAAAGCTATCTTGAAGCAACTAGTAAATTTGGACCGAGATGCTGACTAATTTCACCTAAATAAAATTTGTGGAGAACAGGCTTCTGAAGCTTGGACTAGATGACTTCACAAGGTCCTTCTAACCTCAGTGATCCTGTGATTCTGTGACTTGGACAAATGTTTTATTTAATAGCTTGCTTAGATTGGACATCTACAATACTGATGGGTGCAGCACTAGGAAGGAAGGATCAGGGTTGCAATCCATTGTGGTTTTAAGATCAAAGAAATCTGCCCTGAAAAGAATCCCCTTGCACACCAAGTTGCCAATGCAAGTTCAAGTGTAGACCAAAGATCAGTGTGCTCCTGTATCAAATACAGGTTTGAGTTTGTACGTAGGCCCATGTCTTTGATCACAAGTTACAGAACTCTGAGTAAGGTCTGCACTGTTTATTGATCTTTCTCTTTTGTATAAAATTCATAAATAGTCACTCAAAAAAGCACAAGAATGAAAATGGTTATAGTCTGAAGCTAGCACCTGGATGTTGCTAGCTAGTTGGTCCAACATGGACCTGTTGGAGTGGGTCCAGAGGAGGGCCACGAAAATAATCCGAGGGCTGGAGCACCTCTTCTACAAGGACAGGCTGAGAGAGTTGGGGCTGTTCAGCCTGGAGAAGAGAAGGCTCCGGGAGACCTTACTGTGGCCTTCCAGTACCTAAAGGGGGCCTACAGGAGAGCTGGGGAAGGACTCTTTGTAAGGGCATGTAGTGATAGGATGAGGAGAAATGGCTTTAAACTGGAAGAGGGCAGGTTTAGATTAAACATTAGGAAGAAATTTTTCTCTTTGAGGGTGGTAAGGCACTGGAACAGGTTGCCCAGAGAGGTTGTTGAGGCCCCATCCCTGGAGGTGTTCAAGGCCAGGCTGGATGGGGTTTTGAGCACCCTGGTGTAGTGGGAGGTGCCCCTGCCTATGGCAGGGGGGTTGGAACTCGATGATCTTCAAGGTCCTTTCCAACCTAAACCATTCTATGATTCTATGTCAGTTCATGGGAAAATTGCTGAGTCCAACTAAATTTTATTTTATAGCAAGCGGGTCAGTGCCAATATGTAACACATTTTTTTTCCCAGTGAATTGCCAGTCTTCTCCCTCTCTTACTCCCTTTCTCTCTATTATTCTCAAGTATCCAATATTCCTTTATTTTCAGAATTTCCTATGAAAGTAGGGCATGGGTATGCAAATATCCTGAGATAGAGGAGGGAAAGGAGCCATGGTGTCTCTTTCTGGGTTTAATCCCTGGTAGACGATTCACTGTTTCCTCCTTAGCATCTTTTGTGAAAGCAGCCCTGCATGCTTTTGCTTTAATTATAAGAACCCAAAACAAAACATGTAGTTGCCATGTAAATAGGAGATGTGGCCAGATTTGGTTTTGCTTTTTCACTTTAGTTCAGTTGTCAAACCAAAACTGCTAAATAAATGACTACTGGAACTAACCACATTCCAGTTGTTTGTATAATGTACTCTAATAATGCATCTTATTACAGGGCATATAGTAGCGTAGTTGGTCCCAGCTCCTCCACAGTTGGAAGAATGTGAGAAAATTGTGTTCCTTACTGGTTAAAGTCTCCTTGCTACATTCTGGATTGCATTGCTATACTCAAACCCTTGCTTCAAGCCTGCCTTGTCCTAGTCCAGGATTGCTGCTGCTCATTGTTACTTTGTTCCGTCTCCCTTTTTTCCTTGGACAACAGATTCCTCCTACTGCCAGCTGTAGCAGTAGTCATGATAAGACTGAGTTACTAGGTCTGTTGGTATTATTTATATCAATGTTGGGAGAATGGTGGAGAAACATCTGGTTGACTGTAGTCTGAGCTGACAAGTTTGGTTGAACGTATTCACTTAGGGTCCCTCCACTGCACATTACTTGCTGTGCACTTCCATCTCTCTAAGCGAGGCCAGTGATTTGGAACCACTGGAAATGGCAATATATTTGCACATATACTGCCCAGACTTCTGTATTAATTACGCTGTATCATTTATGTCTAGGCCCAGTGCAGCCCCAACAATCAAACTGGTAATCCAAGTACCACAACAGAGACATGAAGCTACTTTAGACTTTGCAGTTGACTGTCTTCTGCAGAGCACAATCTGTCTCAATGGGTCTATTCTGAGTAAAACTTTGTTAGCAAATACAGTTCCTACAATTTTGAATTTCATACTGTAAGTCAAGCTAGCTGTAATTTTACATAGTTTTTTGAGCTACAGTTTGAGCACTAGTTGCTCAAATCATAGATTTCTTATTCTGTCTGTAAACACAGAATCACACTTACCAATATATCAGTTAATGTGTACAACTTGGTTTTAAAAGTTTAGCTACCACTATGTCCTTAAAATACATGTTCAGTTCATAAAGGTAAGTATTATAGAATTAATTCTGTGTTCATCACATGTGTCTCTGATAATGGAGAAAGTGTAGCAGCAATTTTTATCACTGGACAACCTACAGAACCAGTAAAAACATCATTGAGGGTATGACTTATGAAAGGAACACTTGCGTCAGGCAGATTTTTCATTTTCTCCTGCTTTAGGTCTTGCTGTTTTGCAATGAGACAATGTATTACCAAGAGTAAGAGAATTTATTCACATATTGTGTTTTACATATGAGATCTGTCATTATTTAGGTGTGATTATATCATCTGGATATGTACTGATAGTACATTATGCTACCAGTAGTCCCAATAGAACAGAATGGGAGAAGATGACAGAATGAAATCCTTACTGAACTCACAGCAGTAAGTATGTGAAAATTAATACAAACATTGAGTTGCTCATTTATGGAAACTACTCCTGGGGTAACTTCACATGTATTCTTTCCTGCTAAAGCTTCACAGATGATGGTGTTAACCTTCTGCACAGCTGTGGGCTTCACTTGGAGAAAGCAGTACAGACGCGGAGCAGCCCCATGTGTGTCAGGGGACATTTCATACCCTCTTGCACAAAACTGAAATTATGGGCAGAAGTATCGATGTTCCCACTGCTATCTAACCTCATGACCTCCTCTCCTATCACGCGAAAATTGAATCCTTTATGTATTGCTGTGATCTTTCAGTAAATCCAAATTGGTCTCAAAACAACTATCAAGAAAACAGGGAGAATGACATATAGCATGTGCAACTGCTAGTCAGAAAACAAGTGTGTTCTATGTTTTCAGATTTCTGAAGAATAATAAATGTCACTTGGAACACAGATAATATTTATATTGACATAAAACCAGAGCAAAATGTCCTAACAAAAAATTTCATTTTTAAATTGACACATACTGTATCCTTCTCAGCAAGTTCTCCTCCCCCTCCGTTGTATTTCTGTGAGACAGCCTTGCTGCAGCTGTGATTCAAGACACTGCAGCTCTTTTCCTGACTCAAAAATTATTGCAACAATCATCTGTTTAGAAATAGGAGGAGATGAAAGGCACATTGTTAATTCTTACTTCTACTCAAACTTTTGTTTCTTCCTGGAATCTCATATGTCAAAATTGCCCTGATTCCAATTCACAAACTTTGCATGCTGAAACAAGCTCACAATCAATTTATAGAACAGATATGAACCCCAAGTTTGGACAATTTATCTTGGCTATTTTAGACTTTTGAATCTTCATTAGTGACCTGGAAACCTCAGAAAAATAGGCCACTTGATCAATGAGAGCTGAGATAATCATTAGTAAGATGGAAACTTTCCATCAAGAGCTCTTCAAATAGCTTTTTGTTAATTGCTTCCTCACCAACATTGGAAAAAGGAAGTTAATTTACACAGAAATGGCAAATAATCGGAAATAAGGAAGTTTGCACAAAGATCATGAAAGTTACCTAAGCTTTTGTTAAAAAGATTTGAAGGGAGAACACCATACTATTCATTCTCAATGAGTTCACTGATCCCTAGTGGCCATCTAATACAAATATGCAGGTCCACACTGAAAGGTGAAAAAAATCTCATTGTTGTTTGGGACAAATGTAGGAGTAGCTACTGTTGGAGAGTAAAAGTAATTCTTTATTCCATTTATTCACGTTGGTTTTGGGGGTTAAGAATCTGCTTATCTGAAGCTGTTAGGCTGAATCAGTTCACATTAGCTCCTCAGATACATTTTTTTTTAAAACAAATGGATTAGAAGACCTTGATATTCTACCTTATGCTAAACTGCACGTGTTATTATTGTGAGGATAATTGGCTGTATATCCCCACTTTACAGTAGGCATTCAACAGCAGATGGTGCCTTGATGTCTCATTTTTCAAAAATATAGTAGATTACACTGACTAGCATGCCTTAGAGTATCATCATAAATAATTGCCACTAAAAGAGTTGGCAAATTAAAAACGTATATTATGACACGCATTTCAATAGAATTTGAAATGGCTCCTACCGATTCAGAAAGAACTTGTGAAGTGCTGTAGAGTACTTTGAAATACAAGATGTTACATATTAATAATTGCTTTTATAATATTTTTGTCTGCCTACTACTAGACTGTATTTTTCAGTAACTTGCCTGTGTGATATTCATGTCACACTGCATCTTTATTTCTAGAGCTCTCAGTTGCAGGGTTTAAATCATTCTTTAAGGTTTATTCATTTGGCTTTGCCTTTTAATTGTATGCTCTTATATTTAATTAAGCTTTTTGTGGCATCTGCTCCAGAAGTGCTATATAAATGTTATGATTCATACATTTATGAATTATAAATATTTTGTTCCAGCAAAAACCAACACACAGAACTGCCAACACCTACACATAACTAGGAGAGCCATAAAATGCCTGAAGCTGAAAGTGTATACAATTTGGTTTTAAATGTAAAACTTTTCCAGGCTTTGTGAAAATAAGTGGACCTATTTCTTACTAATACATTCTCATCATATCAATTTGGTTTAGCATTAATATATTAACTATTTGAAGACCTTGTGCATTGTTTCCCTACGGAATGTGTAGAAATATCATTTTGTCCTTCAAGTGGGCTAGCGGTAAACTTTTGGCAAGTGATAATGGTTGAATTGTTTGATTTCCAGACACCTGAATAGTTACTCTGCCCCAGTGACTGAAATGAGAGCTACACCACTGCTTCCTAGGACTTGAAACCTCACAGGTAGGTTCAGATTCTATCTTGCACTTATGTGGCAGCTTGTGATATCTGACTTCTTTCCCTGATTTTGCTGTGAAGTTCCTCACAGACGTTGACAACCGTGAAGACATCCAATGCTTTTTACTGTATTGTCTGACATAATCTATCCTTACCATTCATAACATTTCTCATGTCAACATCAGCTGCTATCCCCATACCGTAAGAAAATCAGATAATACAATGTGGACACTTAAAAGACTGTTGTGTTTGACATGGGTCTTCATCTCACTTCTGGCTGTTCACCTACTTTAGAAGATTCTCAATGCTATCATAAATGTAGAATCACAAATGTAGTCTCTGACAACAGCTTATCTTGACTGCTAATGTAAAGCTTGCAGACATACAACTGAAGTTTTCATGTGTACCACAGAATCACAGAATGGCAGGGGTTGGAAGGGACCTGGTCCTGATTCAGCTGGGGGTAGGGGTAATTTTCACAAGGAGCTGGGATGAAACACAGCCAGGTCAGCTGACCCAAACTAGCCACAGGGGTAGTCAATAGATGTGATGCCATGCCCAGTATAGAGCCGGGGAGCTGGCCAGGGGAGGGGGCAGAAACCCCTGCTTGGGAGCAGGCTGGGTTTCAGATTCCAGTGGTGAGCGGTGGTATATTAACCATGTTTTGTATATTTCTTTATCAGTATTATTGTTGTTGTTTTTCTCTTTTCTTCACTGGTCTGTTAAACTGCCTTTATCTCAATCTACGAGGAGTTTTGCCCTTTTCTTCTGATTCTCCTTTAATCTCAGCCGCGGGTGGGAGTGTGTGTGAAGGAGTGGCCACGTGGTTCCTTGTTGCCAGCTGGGGCTAAACCATGACAGAACTCTAGAGATCATCTAGTCCAACCCTTCTGCTAAAGCAGGTTCACCCGCAGCAGGTTGGACAGGAATGCATCCAGGCGGGTTTTGAATATCCCCAGAGAAGGAGACTCCACAACTTCTCTGGGCAGCCTGTACCAGTGTTCTGTCACTCTCAAAGGAAAGAAGTTTTTCCTCATGTTCAGATGGAATTTCCTGTGTTCCAGTTTGTGCCCATTGCCCCTTGTCCTGTCATCAGGCACTGCTGAAAAGAGTCTTGCCCCATCCTCTTGACACCCACCCTTTAGATATTTAAAAGCACTGAAGAGATCCCCTCTCAGTCTTCCCTTCTCCAGGCTAAAGACACAGGTCTCTCAGCCTTTCCTCATAAGAGAGGTGCTCCAGTCCCTTGATCATCTTCGTTGCCCTCTGCTGGACTCTCCAGCAGTTCCCTGTCTTTGTTGAATTGGGGAGACCAGAACTGGCCACAGTGCTCCAGATGCGGCCTCACTAGGGCACAGTAGAGGGGGAGGATAACCTCCCTTGAGCTGCTGGCCATGTTCTTTTCAATGCATCCCAGGGTACCATCGGCCTTCTTGCCCACAAGGGCACACTGCTGGCTACATGTCAACTGGTTGTCCACCAGGACTCCCAGGTCCCTCTCTGCAGAGCTGCTTTCCAGCAGGTCAAACCCTAACCTGTACCAGTGCATGGGGTTATTCCTCCCTAGGTGCAGGACCCTACACTTGCCCTTGTTGAACTTCATTATGTTCCTTTCTGCCCAACTCTCCAGCCTGTCCAGGTCTCACTGAATGGCGGCACAGCCTTCTGGTGTGTCAGCCACTCCTCCCAGTGTTGTGTCATCAGCAAACTTGCTGAGGGTACACTCTGTCCCCTCATCCAGGTCATTGATGAATATGTTGAACAAGACTGGGCCCGGTATTGACCCATGGAGAACACCACTAGTTACAGGCCTCCAACTAGACTCTGCACCACTGATCACAACCGTCTGAGCTCTGCCATTCAGCCCGTTCTCAATCCACCTCACTCTCCACTCATCTAACCCATGCTTCCTAAGCTTACCTATGAGGATGTTATGGGACACAGTGTCAAAAGCCTTGCTGAAGTCGAGGTACACAACATCCACTGCTTTTCCCTCATCCACGCAGCCAGTCAAGCCATTATAGAAGGCTATCAGGTTAGTCAAGCATGGTTTCTCCTTGGTGAATCCATGTTGACCGCTCCCAATAGCCTTCTTTTCTTCTACATGCTTAGACATGACATCCAGGATGAGCTGTTCCATCACCTTTCCAGGGATGGAGGTGAGGCTGACCAGCCTGCAGTTTCCCAGGTCCTCCTTCTTGCCCCTTTTGAAGGCTGGCCTGACATTGGCTGTCCTCCAGGCCTCAGGCACCTCTCCTGTTCTCCATGACTTTTCAAAGATGAAGGAGAGTGGCTTTGCAATAACATCTGCCAGCTCCCTCAGCGCTTGAGGGTGCATCCCATCAGGGCCCATGGATTTGTGGCTGTCGAGTTTGCCTAAATGATCTATAACCCTATCTTCCTTGACCAAGGGAAAGTCTTCCTATCTCCAGGCTCCCTCTCTTACTTCCAGAGTCTGGGATTCCTGAGGGCCAGCCTTAGCAGTAAAGACTGAAGCAAAGGCAGCATTCAGTAACTCCACCTTCTCTGCATCCTTCATCACCAGGGCACGTACCTCATTCAGCAGCGGACCCACATTTTACCCAGTCTTCCTTTTGCTACTTGAAGAAGCCCTTCTTGTTGTCCTTGACATGTCTTGCCAGATTTAATTCCAAGGGGGCCTCAGCATGCCTCCTTGCATCCCTGCATACTCTGACAACATTCCTATATCCCTCTCAAGTGACCAGTCCTTTTTCCCACCTTCTGTAAACTTCCTTCTTCTGTTTGAGTTTTTCCAGAAGCTCCTTCCTCGTTCATGCAGGTCTCCTGCCTCCTTGGCTTAATTTCTTACTCCTAGGGATGTACCTATCTTGAGCTTGGAGGAAGTGGGGCTTGAATATTAACCAGCTCTCTTTCACCCCTCTTCCACCTAGAGGTTTAGCCCATGGGATTCCTCCAATTTGGTCTTTGAAGAGGCCAAAGGTAGCTCTCCTGAAGTCCAGGGCTGTAATTCTACTTTTTGCCCTGCTTCCTCCATGCAGGATCCTGAACTCCACCGTCTCATGGTCACTGCAGCCAAGGCTGCTTCAACCTTCACATCCACAACTAGTCCTTCTTCACTTGTCAGCACAAGGTCCAGCAGCATACCTCTCCTCGTTTCCTCCTCTACCACCTGTCAAAAAGTTGCTACCAATCACTTGCTACAATGACAATTGATTATGAATAGTTTTAAAGAATCTTCAGTGTCATATTTGACCACAGAACAGAAGGACAGATACAAGAATAGTTTCATTCTCCTCTATCAAAAAAAGTTTTACTTATTTTTCCTTTTTTATGTAAGATACATTTGAATGTTCTAATCACTGCTCAACTCATTGGCAGAGTTTTACCTTCAGGATTCCCTAGTTTTGAATTCATGCTATCACACTAAACACAACAAATGTTCTAATTTTTATGGTTGACATTCAACATTTATTTGCAAAAAATTCTTATAGACCAAGAATTAGAATACCGCATAAAGCACATGGCCACTGATCAAACAGGATTCTATCTGTGAAGCCCTCAATTGCCTCTGGCAAACATAAAGGCATGCCTAGGGAAATGTGCTAGAATTGGGCAAGCATGGTAGCTGGATGTGTGACATGTGTATTGAGTAAACACCTGCATTTAGTCCATTAAATTTTCCCGTGTCCCCCTGAATCCATGTAAATGCTCATCAACCTCAGCATGCCTCGGCATAGCGTTCTAAAGTTCAACCTTCAATTGTATGATCAGTCACGTCCCTTTGTGTCTTTTGGAACTGTCTCCCACTAGCTCCAACTGATACTTTCTAGTTCTTGCACTGGAAAGGATGATTCTCATTTCATTCTTATCTATTCTTCCCATGCCCTTTATGCTATATAGATCTTTAGTCTATCTCATCCTCGGTCTTCTGTTTTCCAAACTGCATAATCCTAGCTCGTTTGGCCATTCATTCTATGGAAGTCATGCCACTTCCATAATAATCAGTATGACTAAATTTACCTTGCTAATTTATGAACAAAGTAAATTATTATTTAGTAAATTATTATTTTTATTCTTATAAAATAAAATCTTGATTTTATTTTTGTAAGAAAATATAAGAAATGGATGAGGTTAAAGAGAAATGGGATTGAAATACAAACAAGAAATTATTCCGGGGAAAGGAAACAAAACCCAGAGTTAAAATCCATCCCTGTGCCTCATCTAACAATAATGGAATCTTAAATCTGAGTCTAATTTTTAATTTAATATTTAATGATTTAATGTAATTATTTTAAAATATTCATATTCATTATATCATGGGATGTACTAATTCAAGTCTGAGGTCCATTGTCTAGTCAAATATGTAGGTTTATAGAATAACTCAGGTTGGAAGGAACATCAGGAGGTCTCTAGTCCACCCTAGTGCTCAAGCAAAATCAGCTCTGAGATCCGACCAAGTTGCTCAGGGCCTTGTTCAGTCTGGTCTTCAAAACCTCCAGGGATGTAGATTGCACAACCCCCCTGGGCAACCTGTTCAAATGCTTGACTGTCCTCATGGGAAAAGTTTTTTTCCAGTCTGAACCCAAACCTAAACTCTTTTGGATGATAAAATTACTCTTTTTCTTTTCTGAAATTTCTTTTCTGAAAAAGAACCTGTCCAGGATCAGAGTGCACACTGACAACTGGACAACCCTATAGCTGAACTCACATGTCATTTTGAGATAGAAACCACATGAACATAAGTAAATCACATGTACGAAACTGGAGCTGGCTTACAATATATTTTTTAGTACCCTGGAAGGAGATGGAGTCTACATGCATGAACTTCCCCAAAAATAGGTTTAACAATAATGGGGTGTAATGTATGAATTACTATGTACTTGAAATGAATCTCCAACTGCCTGAATGATTCCTGGGACTGATAGCACAAAATCTTTTTGCTGAGTATAAAAGAAAAAGGTTAATGCTCAAACAGCAAACCTAATTTTCTCACGGGTAAAGCTCCATGCTACTGTACACCTCTGCAAATTTTGCTTATGCATTTTCAAAGCAGATTGTAACTTGAACCAGTGTTGGGAGGGGCAACTAAGATGACTGAGAAGGTAAAGCTTCACAAAAGACAACTAGCAGAGATTGACTTGTTTAGTCTAGGAAAACGAAATCTTAGAAGGAACTGATTGCTCTCTATTGATTTACCAGGAGAATAAACATAGAGAAGAAAAGAGCTACTGAATTTAAAGAAGAAATTTAATGTTGGCATAAGAACAAACTGTCTATGAATAAATTTAGGATGAAAATCAGAAGGTTTTTAATCATCATAAGCATAGCTTTTTTGAACAGATTTCCATTAGAAATAGTAGAGGCAAAGACCAAGTAATTTTTAAAAAGACTATAATAGTTTATGAAACACTCGCCTGTGACTGCAGATGACTGGGTCTGGTAAAAGATTTCCTGTTTGATATTCTTAGTTCAGCTACTGACCTTTTTCCAAGTCTCTTAAGGCCTAACTCTCAGAAATGCTAAAAACAGTACAAATTGGTTTAATCTTGTTCTTCTGAGAGCAGTTCCTTCATCTGTAAAACAGATGTATTACTTAAGTTGAATGAGTGTTTGCAACCCTTAGGATAATTTAAAAAAAATCAGTTCAAATTAATCCTTATATTTTTTTGAAGCAATGCAGGAATTTCAGATTTCCAAGGTTAGTTAACCTGTAATAGAAATAGGCAGCTAAATTGATGAGAATTTTTGAGAATCTTCTTATAATGCAGAGGTAAGTCTGAACCATGGCATAACCTTCTTTTCACAGGGGCTCTTTGGGTACTTTCTACTGTGCATAAAGAAATTTTGCTAGCATAGCACGCAGTTTAGGAACACACAGAAATTATTTATTAATTAATACTCACAGGGAGCAGCTAGTAACAACTTACTACCAGGTTTAGCATTTGCATGCTCATAATGCAGGCATGTCATAAGTGTCTGCTGGTAAGGTAGTCATCAGACAGGAGGTGAAGGGGTGTTTTCCATTGCTCAAAGTGTTGCTGCATTGCTGTGTCCAACTGAATGCTTTTCCTTCCTAACCTTTTAAATAATTTCTTATTGATGCTTTTCTCTCAAGTCCTTGAGTTACTAACTATTGCCATGTCTGCTTGTGTCTTTGTTCTTTCTTATCTTGCATAGAATTAGTTTTTGTTCCTTCTTACAGCTTAATGAGCCAAGGTCAGATAGCTGTGTTTTACAAAAGGCAGGCTTTGGATCACACACAGCTGAATCCCCAGGCTGAGTTATAGTAGTATTATCTCTGAATGATGAAAACTTTGAGGTCTGTAGGTCCAGCACTAAGTATAAGGAACTGCCCTCCTCCCGAGTCAGTAGTACTACCCAGGTCTGAGAATGCTCATGGTAAAATCTAATTTTCTTACTCTGTCTCCTTCACTGTAATTGTAATTTACACAGTAAAGAAATTGAAGCTTTTGGATTACTTCACTGTAGTTTTCCTGGATAAGCAGATTCTATTATGTGCATATGTTAGGAGTAGAAACAGCTCTAATAGGAATTATGCTTAATTGCAAATACACAAATATGGCACACATGATTGAATAATAAGCTGCCTGGGAAAGGAAGAAGCTATATTTGCATCATTTAAAGAAAAAAATAAAAAGGAAAATTACTGGAGTTTAGAGTTTACTGTAATCTGAGAAGAGCCATCTAGACAGAAACATTTTTCTAAAATGGACCATTTCATTATTTAGTAGACATTTTTCAGTATGACAATAGTAATCAGTGTTTGCAGAACAATGATGTCTGTACACTCAGCTTCTAAGTTTTTTCTGCTGATTGCCCCTTCAAATCTGTGGATATCTGGAAAGAAATGTAAGTGCTAGAAGGTTTGACAGCAGACTATTTGGCCTTGGCCTTATATTTTCTAGAAACAGAGACAGCTTGGGTTTTAAGCAGAAGTTTTATTATTTTAGCTTTTCTTCTGCCTTGGTTTTGGCAAAGTTGCCATTTGAATTAACAGCCCTCCTTTTTCATTCCAAATGACCCATTTAAAAGAAACAGGATGTTATTCCAACTGGAAGTATAAAACCTCTTAGCTGAGGTTAGACTTTTGGACCTTGAATGTTCATCAAAAACAATGTACTACATATTGGGTTGACATCACTATGTTTCATGTGCATTAAAAATAGAACAATAATGGTTAGGCAAAAATTCTGGGCTTTTCAATATAAAATCCTATTTTATTTGTAAAGTACCAACTGATCCACAGGTTTACGTAGTAAGCAGTGTTCGTCTACTCTTGCTCACCGGTATGAAGTGTTGTAGTAATGTGTATTCTAAACTTTGTATGTTCTCATGCAAATAGTAAATCCTTAAAAACAATAATAAGGAATGTAATTCTAAATGACAGATTCCTTGCATAAACTATTCTCAAATGTTCTATGTAGACAAGTCTCTGGTCAAATTAATTTACCTTTTACATGTGGCTTGTAACCCCTGGAACAGATCACCACATGTTAACTTGTACGCTTTTCTATTGCGAATTGTCATCAGTAATGATTTCCCTCCTTAGTGTTCCTCCTGGATATCTGGTAGATTTATACTGAGCCCATTACTATGTGTGTGAGCCAACACAGGCAGGTACAACCACAAAACCATGGATGAAATGCAAAGAGTAAATTTAATCTCAGTATGTCACAAACCGGGGGATCTCTGAAGCAGCACCACAGCAGAGGCGTGCAAGCAGGAACACAGGCACCGCGAAGCTTGGTCCTTGCTAGAGAGAGTCCTTCTTAGCAAGAGAGTCCTTGCTAGCAAGAGAGAGAGTCTGAACCTGTTCTCGCCTGTATATCAGGGATTTAAGCAGTTGTAGTTTTCCACTGTGCTTTGATCTT
>NW_009647032.1:1154383-1173887 GCF_000708025.1 Charadrius vociferus
TCAAGCACATTTGATAAGGTGCCTTGGAGTCCATCACAGGCCTATGTTATCTAAGTGAAGATGTTCTACTTGTCAGCCACATGAGACTAAACAACAACTAGTGTGATACATGTGTTTTCTCAACACCCCGGGTGCCAGTCACTTGAGTGTATTTACAGTCCTCCTCGCTGATCTTCTATTACTTTCTCACACTATGTTTTATGTTAATATCAGGACGCCCAGTGGATCAAAGAGCTTTGCAATAGTTTTGCCCAGTCATGACATCAACAGTTCCTTCCTTTGTTTTGTATCATGATAATTTATTTTCATGTCTTCAAATTTGCTAAAACTTTGCATGAACAAGCTAACTAGAACTACTTGAATAGTGACAAATTGACATCAACAAACTTTTTTAAAGGGAAATTATTACTCTGATCTGTGTAATTATATATCCTTACATACTTTCAAATACAAAATCAATGGTTGTAAAATACCCTACTGACTTCTTTCTTCTTTACATTACTGTATTACACATTCTTCTAGCTTGCTCCTTATTCTGAAAAAGGAGTGAATAAATTTTTGACAGTAATAATACTTGCCAGATATTCCTAAGTTCTGAATGATTTCTTCTTCAACAAAATAAGACTTGAGATTTTCATAGTAATTTCTTTTAATTCTTAGCTGTAGCGCTGGTAGAAATGGGGACACAAAAGAGAATCCACTCAAACTTCTTGTAACTCCATAGAAAATCTACTTCCAAAGAACATGCTTTTGTGATGTGAACACTAGGATCTAATATACCTCTTGTATCTTTAATTCTGTAAAATGTTGTCCTTCATAAGGCCTCATCATTTTGATCAGATAAAATTGCAAGCTAAGCTTTCATGATCATTCTACATTTCAACCTAAGAAACTAGTTTCCAGACATTTCTTTATAAAGATAAAACTTTTCAGTCAGCCATAAGTAGGTATTTTTGCATAAGCACCTTGGAAAATTCTTATTTACTGAAAGTGTTTATTTTCAAAAATTTGCAGCAATCTCTACTGGCACTAAGCAGTCTTCCAGCCTTTGCTGTTCAAAACTGACATTCTCTTTTGTCCTCAGGACAAGTGCCATTTTCTCAACAGGCGTATTAATGGTTGGGGAATGTCAAAAGACACTTAATGAGAAATTGCCTGTTTGAGAAGGGATGTCATATTTCCAAGCATGATTGAAAGCCCCCCCATCTGTCCCTGATATCTTATTTCCCTGCCACTCTCACAGCTTCACATTAGTCACACACTGCTTGACACAACCATATTCATCAAAAAGACTATTTTAAGCTATTATCCAGCAGTTTACATTGTCCAAACTTGTCATAAACTTCACCGATATTTTTCCAGCTTCTCACTGCAATGAAACAAATAGTAGCGAGACTTACTGGGACAATAGCCATAGAAAGAAATCTTGCATACTCAAATGTGAAAGCTTAAATGATTACAGCTCACTGTTGTAGCATCAGAACATGAATATTTAAAGTTACAGAGAGATTGTACTGTCGGTTCTCACCAACCGTATGTTGCTTCACTTTCTCTGTTCATTGTCTGTCCTCTGTCCCTTTTGCAGCATCCTAATATGAAAAGTACTGCCCTCCGATAGGTGCGGCAGAGGTGAGCAAGCAAGACTTGACCCAACCTGTGTTGTTTCTGACACACAGCCACCATTGCTCCTGCCCCTTCCTTTCCCTTTGTTTTAAAACCACCACTCACTATTGATCCTGTGCCTAGCATCTGTCAGGTGCTACTCCTGCCATGAAATATTTTCCAAGCAGCAGGTCCTCGAATCCCTCACCTTCTGGGTGAATATTGTCCTGGTGGTAGCAGTGAAGGTGAAATCAACTTGTCCTATCCTATGTTTTGTACAGAGACCAAGACATTGGTACACTCTGACAATTACTGCTAAAGCAAGTTATCTATCCTAAAGCAAATCTTCCCCATAGAAGATGGTGTTGAGCCAGTATGTATAGGACCAGCACTGATATATTGATTATGTTGGCAGCTATACACTTTATCTTTCTCCAGTGCTGGTCAGCGATTGCAGTAGGCATTTAATTGAAAAATTGCATTGTTTTAGATACAAAAGTTGGAGGAAATCTTGGACAGGAGCTACATCATCATATGTGCAAAGAGCTACTTGGTATATATAGCAGTTACTGCTGCCAACTTTACTGATAGCTAAAAATTCTTAAAAACAGGTAGGCATTTTATTTAATGATGACAGTCCAAAATATACCCACTGGTTACCTATACAGCACAATTCATACTATAACCTATTTACTTTGCAATGTATATAAAACCAAGAATATACAGCTGGCTCACTGGACACTCTTGTATAGGACATGAAAGGACCCATGCATCTGCAGCTCCTTCAGAAGAGCTTCTTTTTAATGTTATATGACTAGACTATATGAAAGCACTTTCTGCTTATAGTCTTATCCTTTAGTATGTGATATACCTTTTTTTCAAGTTTCCAGCTAGTTTCCACAGAATGTTTCAAGTTGAAATAGGAAGTTTGTGATGATATCCCATGATATATTTTACTTTGAGGGAGAGAAGAACGAATCTGTGTAAGTGAGATGAGTGATTATGATTCATTTCAGTGCCAGCTGATGATAAAGTGCTTGTAAGAAGTAGAAGATGACTTTATTCAGAAGACAGTAGTAAAAGGTGTATTCCCAGACTACTACTACTAGTAGTACTACTACTACTGCTACCGATAGTAATACACCAGATTCTGATGGGCTTGTCATCATTGTATCTTTTTTTTTTTTTATCAAGTTGTTACTATTATATTTCAGGTATTTTTCTTTCTGCTTTTTGTGAGTGTACAGTGAGCACACAGAAGATGGCATGAACATTTAGTGTTTACTTCCATGTTATCCTCCCTACTTGCTTCAATATTACCAGTAGAGAATCTCACAGCTTTTTCTCTTAGGTGTAATAGTAGGTATAAAAGTGAGTAAATTTACATGGTCTGGTATATATGTGAGTGGGACTCCATTTTTTCTGAAGAAATGAGTGACCTCTATTATCTCTGTGTTACCTTATTCTATACTATTGATTCTTACATGCATTTTCCTATGTTGGAACATAGGAAGTTCCGCTGAAATACAAGGAAAAAACTTCTTTACGGTTAGGGTGACACAGCACTGGAACAGGCTGCCCAGGGAGGTTGTGGAGTCCCCTTCTCTGGAGATTTTCAAGCCCCGCCTGGATACAGTCCTGAGTAATGTGCTCTAGGCAATCCTGCTTTAGCAGGGGAGTTGGACTAGATGATCTCTAGAGGGTCCTTCCAACTCTGAAAATTCCGTGATTTTCTATTTGCATAGACATGAGATACCAAGATTGACTGGTCCACCTAAAGTCATTCAGCAAATCTGCAGCAGAGTGAAAAACAGAGACAAATGGCTCTGCAGAGTGGCAGAAAAACAGATCCCAACAACACTCTTCTCTAATTGCAAGGTAAAGCGAACAGACCTAATTTAGGGCTTATGACCAAACAACTGGAGAGTCCCCTTCTCTTACTTCTGAGGGAATTATAGTGGCAAATGAAACAAAAGAATGTCGCAAAGAATTTGAGCCTATTCTCACTGTTTGTTTTCTAACCACCTATTAATTTTCATAAAGTAAAAATTGGCATAAATAATGTAATTAAAAATAATAGTATGTTAATCTTCTATCCCTAAGCTTCCAGTTAATTGCTTGAAGGGTGATGCGTTTGGATCTGATACTTATTTACTAGGGATGATTACTTAGCCACTTACCATATTAAAATTGACAGATGTCCCAGAGAGATAATAAGCAGAAGCATATCAGTAGTTTGCAGTCATTTGATGTTAGCATGTAATGCTACTTAATACAAGTTGCTTCTCTGGTGAACAGAAGAACAGCATGAGAGACTTTTCCAGAGTTATTTTTCATCACATAAATGTAAGAGTACATGGAAATACACTTGCTTTCTAAAAAGACAAATTTAATGTTTTATTCCAATAATGGGGGGGGGGGGGAAATAACATTAAAGGCTAGCTTATCAGGTGCATTTATAAAATAGATGACGCCAGGTCGTTTTGGAAAAGCTTTTGAACACTAATTATGATAGGAATTCTTCTCTCAAAGGTTGTATAAAATTCAGAGAATTAGGGGGACACAAGTTTTTTGACAAAATTTCTCTCCTAAAAATTCATGGGGAAAAGAAAGAAACAAAGACTGATAAACTCATTCATTCCATCCCTACAGGGAGTCTCGTATTCTTGCATGATATATTCTAAAGCATTTCCTGGTCTAGACATGAACATGTTGAGTTATTAATCTCTAAAACCACCCATAGCGGTTCTTTCACTCTCAAATGTGTGAAGAATTTTCAATACTTATTTTTGAATGTCAAGGAAATGCAAATACTAGTAGTAGCATTAAAAAAAATGAAAGGAAGGAATGTTTAATGATTTTTTGAGGATTATGAATCAGTATTAAAACATATATTGTACAGGTGCATGCTTCTGTCACACAGTTCATCTGACATGCAATAACAAAGCAGTATGAATACACGAATATAATACCTGTTTTAACACACATCCTTCGTAACCCTCCTCATGTAGTAATAGCTAAATTAAAATGACGTATTCTGAAAGGTAGCCAAGAGCTTGGTATTTATGACTCTTCTTTGATTCCTGTCAAATTTGAAAAATGTAGCTCACAATGTTTAGAGAAATTGGCATGTTGCCTGATTGGTGTGTCCTCTGATATACCTTTATTGCAGGGCTTGTCAAGTTTCTGTCTCTCCTTAACCAGGGAATGAAGAAAAATATTAAATAGACCTTATAGTCGACTTCCAGTATCAGAAGGGTGCCTACAAGAAAGCTGGAGGGGGACTTTTTACATGGGCACCTAGTGACAGGACAAGGGGTTATGGCTTCAAACTAGAAGAGGGTAGACTTAGAATACATATTAGGAAAAAAAAATTCTCTATGAGGGTGGTGAGGCACTGGAACAAATTGGCCAGGGAAGTTGTTGAGGGCCTATCCCTGGAAGTGTTCAAGACCAGGTTAGACAAGGCTTTGAGCAACCTGGTCCAGTGGGAGGTGTCCCTGCCCATGGCAGGGGGGTTGGAAGTAGATAATCTTTAAGGTCACTTCCAACCCAAACCATTCTATGATTCCATGATTCTATGATATACATGTATCCGTAAAAAACACAGAAAAAAATACTCTTTATCCAATGGTAGTGGTAGTAGTTGACATCATTATTCGGGATTAGGGAATGGCTTTGCTTTTGCTTTCTTAATACATATGCCTGGTTTGTTTCATATAATCCCCAGTTTGGCCAACATACTTCCATTGCCTTTTAGAAGGGCATAGACTGTTTTGGTAGGTAGGAGTTACTCTCGTTTACTGTATTTTCCTTACAAATTAAAGAATGATCATACCTGGATAGTAAATAATAGTCTGGTTTTATTCACTACAGTTCTTTATCTGTTGCTACAAAATCAACAGTGACTCAGGAGCAGCCATGAATCACTGCCATTCTCTCGAGAAAATCTGTATCAAATGAAATAATATATTGAACCATGTATCAAACGGTGAATGAACAGTGTGAGGTAAGTGCACTGAAGAAGTTGTCAGTAGAGGAAATGGCAAGGAGGGTTGGTTTCAGCAAATGGAGATGAATATTGTTTTATTTGCATATCAAGCACCAGAGTGGATGGGAGCCCTAACCCAGTGAGCACGGAGAGGAGTTTGGACTGGGAAAATTCAGTAACAGGGAGGAATAGCTTGATTGTTTATTATTGGACAAGAGCAAAATCTGTAAAATAATTACAGATTTCATTTATTAATTAAAAATATAATCTGATTTAAACCAATCCCAGAAGAAAAACTCTGTGAGTAACTGTTCATTAGGTCCGGATGACTAGGAAATAGCTACATGCTTCAAGCTAAGTGTTGTTTTCCTGTATAAGCCCTTTATTTCTGTCAGTACTTTTGAGCACCTTTGTTTATCAGCAACAAGAGAAAGAAAAGACCATTTTAGAGACAAGATACAAACATAGACATCCTCATAACACCCTATCGTTATCTTCCAGCTGAGGAAATAATTTCTGATAACAAAAAAAAGAAAAAAAAAAAGGAAAAAAAAAGAGCTCGGAGGGAGGAACTCCTTTAGATCCACTCTTCCGGCTGAGAGAAGTCAAGGTGGCTGACTTGCTTAGGAAGATGAAGAGGTTTCCCAGGGATTAGGGTGCATTTCAGAGAGAGACTTTGGTGCACTTATAGCAGTACTGATCACTAGGGATGCTGTTAGCTGGGTTGTAATTTTAAAATCACAAGAATCTTGATTTCTCCATAGATACTGGTACTTTTAAGAAGGTGATCTTAGGTTTTATGCTGTGGTGAAGGAACATACTGATACAAATTGTATACAGAGCTAAAGGAAAAAAAAACCCACCATGTAAGCTAAGATCTATAGTTAAGAGTTCTCATGACTGAACCCTCTGTAACTTATTCTATACCCAAGAATAGGCGAATATATTGTGAACACAGTGATTAAAAAATGAAGACAATTTATAATTAAAGCTATCAGCATGCAAAATCAATTTTGTCTTTTCCACTACTTCTGTCAAGCTGTTCAGCTCACGGATTCTGTATTCATCACCACCTGTGGATAACTGGACATTTTGGAAAATATCCAAATATTTTTTTTTGTTATGGTGTGATGGTTACATCATTTAGTAACTTGTAGAAAGACTTGCAGTTTTAACATGATTGGCAGACAGCACTGAAAGTCTTGGCCACTGATCTTTGCTCAATGAATATTGCAGTCTCCTAAACAACCTGTCTGGGTAAGGCTGAGTTCAGATAGTAACATCAAGATTTATTTCTTGTTTAAAGAAGAGGAAGAAAAAAGATGGAAGTGTGGGATAATGTTGGTTTTACATTTATTCCTGCTATTTTGTTCATATTTGGAGACCAAATACATCTGTTTTAAGGTTTTATGTTGGATCACTTTCTGAGAATATACAGAAATATAGGAAATGATTAAAAGTGGTGCTCCGCCTGTAAGTAACTAATGAACTTAAAATAAGTGACTTGAAGTTTGGGAACAAAATAGCCATAAGCTCTGGGAAGACAGCTACTGATTTGCAATAAAATTATTAATTTAAGCCGCCCTTTGTATCAATTGCTCTTTGAGAAGGAAAACTAATCTCAGACAGCAATAGTCAAATACTGCTTTGAAAGAGACTAATTTTCATGAAAGTGTATGTTTTTCATGCAAGGTATAGAAGTGACTGGAGTTTGCAGGTGTATTGCATTAAATTAGATGAATATCAAAGCAAACAATTTTGTAAGATTACGATTTTAAAAAATCGAGTTTCAGCTCCTTTTTCACTTTTCTTCCCCACCTTGAACAGGAAATGGCAAGATTAAGACAGAAATATTTCAATTTCACTACGTGTAATATATGACTGTGACAATCTCAATGTTCCTCAGTGCCAGTCATGAAGAAACACTCAATCAGAAATGCCACAGTATTTTTTTTAAAGAAGCTGGAAGGTTCTGACCATGTTAAATCTGGTCAGGTTGGCAAGAACAGACTTGATGTGAAGACACCTCCTATGTTTATTTGTGTTTTCTCAGAATACTGACTTTTAAAAGGTTTAAAATCCACAGCTATTTCACCCTGTTGTACCACAGCATAATTATCCATAGAAGGGGAAGAAATGAGGAAAAGGTAAGAAAAATAGTACATAGGCAAGCAATATCTCCCTTCATATAACTTGATTCTTTTTTTTTTTTTTTTTTTGTCGTTAAACAAAGGAGACATTGACAGGTTCCAGATTCCTAACATTTCATATGGATAAGGCTCAAATCCTCCCCATCAAAAAAACAGTGGGAGAAAGTAAGTTGAATGTAGTTCTATAAAATTCTTTAAAGCCCACAAGGCAGGAATTTAATGATTTTTATTTTAATTATACAATTTACAGACTCTAAATGGCCAGGATAAAAAGGGTTCAATCATGCCTAAAGCATCTGTTTGAAGCTCTGTTCTTAACTATTTATTTTCAGGTTTTGTTCCGCCTTGGTTGAGGCATATTTAGTTTGAATTGTGAAATGTGTTGCTTGCTGGATGATTAAGCTCAATAAGGAAGAAAGAGCATGAAGATTATGAATGGCGCCTAGGGTAAAAACAATCTGGAAGTACTTGTATAGAAACCCCCGACTTTCAATATATACATCTATATACCATGCTGTGTTAAATCTTCTAGCTTTGCTCATGACTATTGGAAATACTAATTAGTGGTATACATCCCAAGGACTTGGTTATCACTCTTGACCCTATTAGTTTGATTATCAGATATAGCAGAGGCTGTGCTTGTTCTTTTGCAGAAAATCTCCTCATGACATAGAAAAAATACAAACACAAGTGTATGTTGATGGCCCTGACAAAATATCTGAGGCTACACTATGGGAGTAATTAGTTATTATTAATACCATTTTTCTTCAGTCAAGAAAATTACCCTTCAATAAAGCAATAGGT
The DNA here is from genome assembly GCF_000708025.1 of Charadrius vociferus. Classification (NCBI taxonomy): domain Eukaryota; kingdom Metazoa; phylum Chordata; class Aves; order Charadriiformes; family Charadriidae; genus Charadrius; species Charadrius vociferus. The sequence continues at coordinate 1,162,931 of NW_009647032.1, forward strand.
GGCTCAGAAGGAGAATTTTGGGATTGTCTGTCCTATTTCACAAGTTCAAAATTTTCTTTAGTCAGCTGAAACTTTATCTTTGCTAATTTTTGTCTGTGACCACTGACAATCTTCCTAGCATGTACATTCTCTTGAACATTCTGCTGCTGAACTAGACTCACCTATATTTATGTCCCTGCTGTGTCTATTTGCTACAGACAGTCAAGAAAAGGTTTGGAGGTTAGTTGAGTTCTGATTTACCAATACCATACTTGCATGTCTCTGCTTAAAATTTCTAAACATCTAAATATTTCCTTTTGATACTGACAAACAATGTTCTGAGAAAAAGTCTCCCATGAAAGTTTACTAACATGTTTTGGCTTGTACAAAATATTTTGGGAAACATGAAATACATTATTTTGCTCAGCCTGAGATGTCATTTTTCCAGTAAACTCAGTGGTTCCTTTGTTTCCACCTTTACCGCTATATGCCCTCTTGCTCCTTCTCTTCTGCTTTCCCATTTGCTTTCCAAGTGATTTTTTTTTTAACTGGGAGAAAGTGATATTACAGGTGATACTACTAATAGCAATAATGGATTAGAAAGCTAATTGGCTATCACAGGAAAAAACCAGTAGCTTAATACACCCATTTTATGGGTGTATTAAGTGAATATAATTTCTTAACCTGAAATGCTTAAATATGTAGCCCAAAGCTCACATCAGTGAACTCCATGCTTCTCCATATTTTCCTATTAAGATACTTGAAACTTTTACAATTATTTAATTTTTCCAAACCAAAGGAGCTAAATTCTGCCTAAGAAAGACTGAGAAAGCAAGCAGAAAACCTCCTGTTGTTACAGATACATGAAGTGTGGTGCGGCGAGAAACTGAGCATATTAAATGAACAGAAATGACACTTCTATTGTAAAGATGTACTGTATTAGATACAGGCAATTTCATTCAAACAGCTTCATTCCATTGCTTATGCTTAAATCTGTAGTGGATTAAATAGAAACATTGAAGGTTCTCAAGTCTCAGTTGTTTTACATGTAATGTTCTTGTGGAAAACAAATAACAGGAGACTCACACCAGGAGAAATCAGAATTTGTAAGCTGTAGCTTTCACGCTGCGTGACTACATTTCTTTTTGAAGTCTGTGTTGCATTTGGGCACAGGAGTTGCAATCCTATTACTTTCAGGAGACTTGTTTGAGCTTACACCATCACTTGAATTTGGACTTTTCATATGACTGATGAGGAAAATTCAAACAAATCAGGTAAAAGAATATGACTTTGTCCCTGAAAAAAAATATCCGGATATTCCTGGGATTTTTTTTTCCCAGTGTACCCTATATGATTTTGCTAGCTAATGATGGATAAATGTTCAAGTTTTAAAAAGGAGACTTTAAAAAAATATAACACATGCATTGCTGTATTAAAGGAACAGAAATATAGATGTTGTGTTACAGAGCAGGAAGTGGCAGGAAAAATATTTTAATGATTTAAAAGAAAAGGTAGGAATGGAAAAGTCTAGTTGCTTCATAATGCATTGATGGAGCACTGCTCTTTGTCATTCTTTTCACACAGCTTCCATTAGTGGTTTTACCTTCTTGCAGCAAAAAATAGTTTGAGTATCTGTTGGATAATATGGAATGTAGGATATGTGGCATGTCCTCCCAAGGAACTTATATTTTATGGCATGAAAACTTTCTCCTAGTAAGTGCAGCAGCAGTGCCAATAGGCTTTTGACTTGACCGTTAATTCTAAGCACTATAAAATTGATTTTGGTAGCATAATAGCAATTAGATCTCATTTTCATATTGCCTTTAACAAAAATTAAGGGTTTACTCTGTCTACAGTAACATGTTTTAATAGACAATAATTCCACCATATTCATTAACTGAAAACATCAATTCAAGGATTTAACCAGACTTGCTCTCACAAAGCAAACTCTTTAAGATGCAACCAGGCATATTTCTAAAAGGATTTTTCAAAAAAATAACAAGACAAAAAAGGAATCAACATCCCCTTTAAATTATTCTAGACTTTTTTTCTACAATTTCAAACACCTTGAAAATGATTCATAAAAGCCAATTAAAAGCTAGCCTGTTAGCTCAGCAGGAGGGATTCATGTATCCCTTCAGCACAATCCTTATTGAGGTATGATGAAATGGCGTGCAGGTAAAGAAATAGTGACTTTCTAGACTTAAAAGTGACAAAGTATCTCGTTACTCTTCACAGCAACTGAAGGGGAAAAATCAATTATGTCTCTGCATCTAAAAATACGGCTCATACCTCTGCATGGTGCACGATCATCAGAGCTGAGCAGATGAGAGCAAAGAGGGAATGTGAGACTGAGGAAGTGATCACCAGAGGATGCATTAGAAATTCAGCAAGCTGAAAGCAATTTCAGTTAGAAAGGAAGAAAGAAAAATGTTTTGATGTTAATCCATTCATGGTTCACCATTTGACTTGCAGTCAGGGCCACCCGCTTTGTAGCTTACTTACTGAGAGCAGGTAAAAAGTTTTATGCCTGATTCTGATATCTCATCGTGTTGGAGCAAACCAGAAATTAATCCAATAAAATCAGCCCAGAAGTATTTATATAAGATTAGTGTAAAAATCAGACCCCTTATACTCAGTGGTATTTCTGTGAAATAAATCAGTAGGATTTATGGCTATTTCTTTCAGACACCCATCAATTATTTGGACAGAATTCATAAAAATCACTCAGAGCAGTTCCGTAACTAACTGCAAGTAGTTTTATTCTTGGCTACTTCCTCTTATAAGAGGGGAGTCAGGACTTTACCTTCCCTTACCAAGGGGGTTATATTCGTCTTATGCAAGAAGTGTTTGGTGTGAGTTTGGGATGAAAGGGTCTTGGTTCTGACTGTTTTCCAACCAGGTCAGCCTGTCCAATTAGAGTAGAAAGCAAAAGGCCTGCCCCAATAATCATACCCACTCTTTGCCTATGATCACTGCAAGCGTTGACTGCAAAGGAATGACAGTGCCTCTGCTCTCCCCGTACTGCAGTCAATTACACTTTGCTCTATCAGTGTTAGAACATCTAATACTCTTAACTCGCTCTGCAGAAAGTGTGGGCATTTCATCTAGAAAATTCAAGGGATGCTATTCTGTGATGGCCAGGCAAGGGATAAGCAGTTATTTCAGAGATCGAAACCTTGCCAGTTGAAAGTGTACTTCATTTTAAGCACACTGCTAAATTAGCAGAAGATACTGAAGTGCTGCATATCATGTTTGGCCACCAGGTCTTGTTCATGTGATTTTGGTAATGTTTCTCTAAGAATATCACCCTGCCTATGCTCCTCTGCAACATAGTTTGCCCCCCGCTTTTCACACTTCATTCACCCCCCATCTGCCCCAAAGAAAAGCTTGTTACCTTCAGAAATATAACTCAGAGAATCCCATTTTCTCTGTGAAGAAAGACAGGTAAACTAAGGCCATTAAAAGGCTAAGTATAAGGCAGCAAAACTACAGCTCTGAAGAACCAGCAGCCACCTTGAAATACTTAGCTTGTGGTGAAACTGCTGCAAATGGCTATTTTTCCACTGACTTAATTGGTACTTCACCCAGCCAGAGCAGGATTCCTTCTTTCATATTTTTCTGTTCAGTCACTAGGAAAAGACTCTGTTTGCTGCTATGATGTATACCAAACCTTTAGTCAGTTAACAAGACCTAGCAATTTGTTCAGTCCATCTAGTTGAGGCAAAATCGGACAAAAACTTTAGTACCCTTTGGTGCATTAACTGAACTGCAGACAGATCTGTCAACAGAAAAGAACCGAATAAGTACATTTGACTGAATATTTTGGACTAAATTACTAGGGCCAGAACTCAAGAGACAGAAGGGTACCCCCTCCACAGCTGCCCTTGTGGTGAGAGGTATCTTCCAATAACATGCTTACAAGAATTTCAATTCTAGAACCATTTTTTTCCCAAAGTTTGTGCTTTTCATCTTATAGAAAGATTTAAGTTGGCATATGATTATATTATATAACATTGTTCAGAGACAAGATTTTTAACCATACGTAGCAATGGTAGAGCACATTGTTAGAATGAAACAAGGATGTAAAAAAATGCAAGCTTAAACCAAAAGTTCTTGCTTCTTTCACTTTAAAAAGTAGGGCTTAGTACTTCTACTAGTTATTACTTACAAGAAGCAGTACTTTTAAAGGATACAGATATCTAAAAGCAGTGTGAAAAAGATGTATCTGAAAGCAGTGTGAAAAATATGTATCTAAAATATGTCCACCAAGATGAGTCTTGGGATTCCTTCACTATCTGATAAAACAACTAAATTACAGAACTGAAAGTGTTAGAAATTATATGTCAATATACATTTAAGCAAGATTTCTGGTTTTAAAAGCTCCAGAGAAGCAAGGTCTTAATTTGAGGTCAATTACTGCAGCTTAAAGCCCTGTTGGGTTACACAGTTTAGCATTTAGTTTAAAAAGACCAGACAGAGATCCTCTAAAGTAAGATGCTTACTTGACCATGGCTTCTGAATCACTTTAATTTCTCCTGTGACAATTTCTTAGCTTATATTTGTCACAGGGGAAAAAATAACTTAAACTGTGAACATTAACAGCTGTGTGTAGGGGTGAATGTCTGAAATTAAACCTTTGAACCACCAAGCAGAGCCTGCTGCTTGCTAGCTGCAAATGGTATGGAGCTGCTTGTAAAATTTGAGAACACCAGGTCTAAACCAAAGTGGCATGTCCTGAATCCTCCAGTTAACAGAGACATGAGACAGGGGAGGCTGCGGCCACATTGTGCTTCTACATACAGATTATTCAGGTTGGGAAAATGGGGGGCTTGGGGTTCTGAAAAGAGCAGCTGGTGGAAAAGAAGAATTTCCTAAATGAAGTAGTCTTCATAAGAAAGGAACTTGAAAAGAAGAAGGTGAAGATACTGGTTGGAGGAAACATCCTGGAAGGGGGGAAGATCCTGAAGCTCACACAGCTGCATGGAGACAAATGCTGGGGGCCACTCAGGGATCTTGGCTGGTGATGCCCAAGACAGATGACTGCAAGCAGCAGCACAGCAGGATCTGACATGACTTCCTGCCTGACCATTCTGGGCCACCAGCGACCTCCCTGCTGGGAAGCCCAGACCTAGAGAGCTAGGAAAGAGCAAGTGAGTGAGTACATCAGATCAGCAAGCAGAACAAAACCTCAGATCTTGTTGATTCTTAAATACACCCCAGTATCCAGCTCCCCTATAGGATGTGGTTTACTCCATCCCACCCATAACACAAGTGGTGTCAGGAGTGGGATGCCATCAGTGAACCATGGTATAATGACATTGGGGGATCTCTCCAGCAGTAGTGTCTCTGCGTGTGTCTGTGTGCGTGCCTTTCTGTGAGTGTGCATAGGTAGTAGGTGTGCAGTTTACCAGCTTGTTGGGGTCTATAGAGCTTGGCAGAGGACCTCACTGGGGATTTAGCATGCTGGTAACCATGATGCTTCCAAGGCAGCAAGTGCAGTTGTTGGGCATTTAATTCAGTGCACTTGTCGGCATAGAAAGTGATGAAAAATGGATGCTGGTCTCTAAGATAATCAAAGAAAGCAAAGCAGAATGAAACTAATGCCCTGATGTCATCTACATTAGTAAGTACATAAACGTTTTAGTCTTCAGTTTCACTGAGTTTATTTGGATCTGCATCCATTGATGGATTTCTCAGGAGGCAAGTGGATACTACTTTTAGGTGAACAATTTAATTCTCAAAATAGGACAAACTGTGAGGTGGTCTTACTCTGAATTTACCTATGTGACTAGATTTTGCCAGTTACACACACATTTAAACATGGAAAGTAGCAACAGAGAAAATAGGGAGTGGTAGATGAAATTCTACAATATCCACATGTGGACTGAGTGCAAATGACCTGGATTAATTCAAGTATTAAATAAAAAAAAAAAAAGAAGAAAGGAAGGAAGGAATGAAGAAGAAAAGCAAGGCACAAAAGAAGAAAGTAGGAGCAGAGGAAAGATGAAGAATAGGTCACATGGAAGAACACGCTAGGAAGCTAGTCCAAGATAGGTCTGTTTTCTTAAATTAAACATCAAATACATCCAGAAGGGTTTCATTAGCCATAATTCCTTTAAGTCCTATAAAAAAAGGATGTGTAAGTACACTTCTGCTCTGCGGCTTAACATATTTTCTCTGAATGCAGGGAAGCATAAGCCTGAATCATTTGATACTCCTCAACGTTTTATATGATTTCTTGGTTTCTTTCTAATATTTGGTTCCCTGTGTTGTATATATCCACTTGCTTTTTACTGTCAGGCTACTTAAAAGTTATGATTTTGTTGATTTCTAAGTAGTTAGCTGTTAATAAAAATCTTGCTGGCATTTTTGGAGGACACAATTTTTCTTTAACAAATAAAAAAAAAAGGAATTGTTTGTTTTGAAAAATGTGCTTGTAATTGCATTGGGTTTGGTAAGATATAAAAGCAGATCTGTTAAAGCACAGACTGGTCAAACATGACCATCGCCATTTAGGACTCTAGCAAGCTTTTATGTCTATGAACACAGGTTTATGGTATGATCCCAAGATCATTTGCTTGAACCCCTCGACAGATTACTGCCAGGAAGCAAATGTTAAACCCTTTATGTCAGAATCAAGGTGATTTAATAGTGAGTTCGGTAATGGCTCCTCTTAATATTTTTCTGTGTCTCAGCGACTAGGGATTTGGGCACATTACCTTCAGGGAGGATTATTCAATTTTTGGAATGCTAGCATGCATCAGAACTCCCTTTTTCCCCCCAGTTGAATTATAGGAAGATCAGTGTCCCCATTCTTAGAAAGGAGGGCAATCTGTTTAAATAATAAGCAGTGGGAAATTAGTTTATGATTCAAAATCAAGTTTGGAATCTCTGCTAGGGAGCCAAAAGCTGATTAGATATAACCTTAACAGGAAATATTGCCATAGAAACAGAGGGAATCCTTGCTAGCTGTTAGAAGCACAGAGATAGGAGTTATTTTAATTTTGGGGGGCTTTTTATTATCATAAAATCCTTGCAGTTTCAGCAGAAGCAATATCTATAATCCCCTGAGATTTATGCCTTTATTTTAAATTTCATCCTTCACGATGTACTAACCTCTATAAACTTCCCTAGCCTGCAGAAGCATTCTAACTTCAATTCACTACTTTGTCATAATAAAACTTATTTCAAGGTACATTAGGCTTCTCCAGCCAGAACACTAATATGATATGCTTGTTTCAAACAAACAAACAAACAAATGAAAAAAAGTGGTGATAGGACGGACCCCTCTTTCATTCAGCACTCACTGAGCTGAGACTGTCTCAAAATCTTTAGTTGGCTTCAGAGTTATTAACTGTGTTGTGCTCTGCCCTCTGCTTTAAACATACTGAAAGAGTAGGAAGAAAGTGATTCATGTGGTTTTAAGGGCAAACCCAATGTCAAAAAAAGTGTCTCAAGAAAAAATAAACAATTCCAAAAATAAGAAAAAGGTAACAGGGCAATTCCACCTGCCAGTTTCTAGTTTTTCTCCTGGTAATTGCAGGAACATGTGGCAGAGGCTTCAAAAGAATATAATATATATATGCACATACAAAACAATGGAGATGATCATCTCCCTTCTGTCTTTTCTCTATATATAATTTTTCCAAAACCAAAGCTGTCCAGGTCTTCAGTCAACTTCCTATGTAAAGGAATACTGTATTGTTAACTTGTGGACAAAGACATATAGGTCTCAAAGGCTAACTTTAATCATCTTTATTATGAGAATCTTTTAAAAAATAAAATAAAATAAATAAAGGAATGTTACCAGATTCTAATCATAGTTGTTTATAGTACAAAGGAAGTATCTTCTAAGTGAGATTTTTGAATTTTGTTAAATTGTATGGTACTTTAGAAGCGATGTTTATCCTGAAATACTAGGAAATACAATTTGTTGCTTGAAAGAAATAGAGGAAAATTAGGTTTTCAAAAGTTTATTTGTAAGTTTTTACCTGAAAATGTTAACACATATTAATTGTACAGCTGCAAATTATCTCTGCTGATGCAAATTGGAATTTTCATAAAGAAGAACTGGAATATCCCGGTTTTAATCTGTGATTTATGCAATCAAAAGATATATGTGGTACAAATTCTGAGATGTGTCTTAAGGTGTCTTGCTACATGCATATTAAATTAACAGATATCCATGTAAGATCAACTGCAAAATTTATTTTCCAGTATGCACAAAAGATGCATTTGGTGTTTCACCAACATAACTAAAAGAACAGGTTTTAACTGGCTCTAAAATAGCATCTCAAAACTATGGGTTTTTTGGTTGTCAATTATTCTCTCTCGCATGGCTCTGTAAACACTATACAAGAGCCAAAAATCAAAGCAAATTTCTGGCTCAAACCTAAGATTTCTGAAGTAGGAGATTGCATTTCGAATTTGACCTTTGACCTACTGGTGTACACTGGCTTTGCCAAACTTCGAGTATGGGAATGATTTACGTCAGCTGATCAAGGATAACTTCAAATACACAGAAAACTATGTTGGATGCCACTTTAACTGGGATGCCCCCAGCTTTATATAACCAGCATGATGCCATATGGTATGGAATATCCCTTTAGTTAGTTGGGGTCAGCTGACCCGGCTGTGTCTCATCCCAACCTTTTATGCAAGTCCCAGCCTACTTGCTGGTGGGGCAGTATGAGGAGCAGAAAAGGCCTCAAAACACCAGTGTACTATCAAGGCTATTCACAGCCCAAATCCAAAACACAGCACTATACCAGCTGCCAGCAGGAAAGTCAATTCCATCCCAGACAGAACTATGACCAAAAAATAAAGTCATACATTAAAGGGCCCTTGGTAATGTGAAAGTGAAATACTTCCTTTTGTCTATTCTTCTCTTTCAGTGCTACAAGATCTAAACTAAATACTCCTGCCTACATATCCACATGTCTATGGTAATAGAAAGATATATTCATGTTTCTTAAGAAACATGAATAAATTTCACTGTCTGGGACAGTTGGGTGAAAAATAAAATGCCAAGAATATGGCTGAATTAGACAGAAAAATTTGTTAATGTAATTTACCAGAGAACTGCCAGGCATTATTTTACACACTGCAAATATGGTACACCTGTCAGAAAGACAATGTCAGCCCATTTTTGGACCCTTCTTCCCTCCCATCACATGTAGTTATCAGAGAGAGACAGGGAAAGTGTTTTTACATTCTTTCTGTGTGAGATAACTAACTTCAACTCATTTGTCAAAATCTTCCTCCTAGTTTTCAATTTTAGCTTACCAGGAGACAGTTCCTTGCCTAAGAAAGTTCCATCTATTAAATCACAGTAACTCAAACCTTGATCAACTGCCTTAGAACACTGACTTGTTGAGAGAAAAAATTAAACAACAACAAGAAAAGAAAAAACAAAATCATGTCCTTTCTATGTTGGCAGTAAGTAAATAATCCCTTCCGAACCTATACCCCACCTCTCTTCTTTGTTCTTCACCTTACACAAGATGAGGAGCAGGATGCCCAAGAACTAAGGCATAGTTTCTTGTCAGTCTGTTATTCTTAGTTCTTAAGTGCATGGCACTGCAGAAACCCTTAAAAGGGATACTACTCCCTTTTCTGTATGCTCGAGCAAAGTTTTTGAAGAGTTAAATGTCAATTAAAAAAAGGGAGAAAAAAATAAAAAAAAGCTTGTTTTGCATGTCTATGTGAATTATGATTTCATAAGACACTAGGATCTCACTCTGGCAAAATATCAGTTTCATATGTGTGTGACTCATAAACTCTATCAAGTGAAGTACTAGTGAAAAAGGTGATTTCATTTCTCCGAACAATACCTGTCAGATTATGACATTCTTGGTATCTCATAGTTATAGAGCTGAAGGAGGTAAAATGTTCCATAATCCCCTTCTTAAACAGGTTGCCATCAAACTGCCCCTGTGAATTGTGTAGAAGACTGATCAATACATGCATTGCCTTCCTTATCTGTGAAATGCAATCTCATAGAATCATTGAATCATCTTTGGTTTAAAAGCAAAACAGAGACATATATGTACACAAATCCTCTGGCCATTCACCTCCATTCGTTTTAATTGTATATTGGTCTCTCAGAGCTCTGTACTGATAACAAAACTCCTTTCAACTCTCTAAGCTATGAACTCTGTTTCCAAAGACACTGCACCTTCACTGGGATCCTTCTTCAAAAAGTATCATGGCTTAATTTTTTCCTCCTTTTCTTCTCTAGCTCTGTGCAACGGTCCAAAAATTCTTCTTTCAGCTTCCTAAAGAGGCAGAAAGAGGTTTCTCTATTTCTCTCTTTTCTCCTCTGCATTGAGATAAACTTGAGTGGCAGCCAGTTGGGGGGATTAAAATGGGAAGAAAATAACTTCAGATCAAATATTTAGCTGATATCTTTTCTCCTAGATTATCAGCAGGAGATGTGAATACATGTTTTTGGGTAAGTCACTGTTCAGCAAACCATCTGCTTTTGATTGCAAAGTGACTGTAAAAATTTTAATAACGTCTAACAGCTAGCAACTGCACTTCAAAAAAAATATCTAGTAATGACTGACTGCTAGAAATAGATAAAAATTTGCCATTTTTTATTTAAGTTAAAGTTATGTTTAAAAAAAATGGCTATGCTTTGCTGTTGGTAGCATGATTATAGAAGCTGCACAGCATAGAGAAAAGGCCTGACGCGGCAGGGCCAGCAGCAGGCTCTCAAGAGGGGCATAGGCCTCTACTCTTTCGTCCTGAGCTAACTGGCAGAGACACGGGGAGCGGCAGCCAAGACGAGAGATCTCACCGCAGCCTTGGCCCTCGTTCCCCCTGCGGATACGGTCCCACCGGCGCGCTGCACCAGGCAGGGTGCGGGCGACGGGATAGCCGACCGCCCGGCGCGACCCGCCCCGGCCCGGCTGCAGCTGCTGCTGAGGGGATGAGAGCAACCGCCGCCCGCCCAGAACCAGCCAACGGCAGC
>NW_009647032.1:1174484-1187636 GCF_000708025.1 Charadrius vociferus
GGCCGCGCAGGGCCTCTCGCACCCGGGAGATGGGAAACGGAGCTCTTGCAGGCTGGCCCCGTTCCATGGGCCAGCTACAGCAAGCGGAACGCCGCTCCCGGCAGCGTGGCTATTCAGCCGTCGTTTGCTCCTCCACAGTCAGGAACAAGGCCTGCACTATGTAATAAGAGTTTCAATTGGTACGATGTTAAACCAATTAACTAGATTCTAGAGCTAAGGGGCGGAGATTATAATGGATGTGTTTCCACGATTGTAACCTTTTTGGTTTTGTTCAGTGTTCACCCTTATGGCTTGGTCTGCAAGCATGAGGGGATGGAGTGTCTGAGGAGTAAATACAATAGAGTAAACCATGGTAACATGTTTACTGGGGCAAGGAGTGGAATTTTGCTACATGTACGTGCACATAGTACCAATGTCAATTATTGTCTGACAAGAAGGGAAAATTTTATACTGCATGTATATTAAGCTTGTGGTGATGTTAAAAGAACTTACAATGGATGGATATTCAAAGTGTTCTTGAATAACCGGTTTCATAGAGGTTTGAAGGATGGAATGTATTGGGTATAAGTAGCAGGGCTTCAGTAGTGGCCTCTGCAGGGGTGCCCTGTGTGGGGGGAAAGGCTGTGAACTGCCCTGAGCCTGACATAGCTAGTTGCAGACTGAAATACACAAAACCAGCTCCAGTCAGAGGAGCACAGGGAGCTGCTCAAATATGTTTAACAAAGGGAGGTTGCTGCTAGGGCCAGGAGACAAAGACCTGAAGTTATAAAAAAAGGAAGGATGTGGGGAGATGCAAGGAGACCTGAAGATGTGTTTGGAGAAAAAGGAGGAAGCGGAGGAGACCTGGAAGGACACTGCTGGGGTACAACTGGAGATGCACTCTGGGAAGGAGGTGCTCGGTGGCAGAGGTGTATGCCTCTGAGGGGACTGCAGCCCAAAGGTGACACGTGCCAAAGTGAGGATATTCCTGTGGATAAGCCTGCCAGAGCAGGGACACTCCCAAAGGGGCTGTGGCCTGTAGGTGAACTGCACTGGAACAGATACTGCACTGAAGGGCTTGTAGCCCATAGAGGAACCCATGCTGCAGAAAAGCAGCAGTAAGAACTGAGGAGCAGTGGAGGAAAAGAGTAAGGCATGAAGGAATAACAGAAAGAAACTATTCTGCACTGACCCAAACCTCCTGCTTCATCTGTTGCCTCACTGATGCAGTTGGAAGCATTTGAATTATACTGTGAAAACAAGAGAAGCTGAGACTAGGAAGAGAGTAGAAGAGGTGTTTCCCTATGTATTAGTTTGTTTATTTGTTCCCTTTTTTCCTTCAATACCCTAATCAGTAATTAGATGCTTGTTAATTGACAATAAATTAAGTGACATTCCCTTAGTCAGCACTGCCCATGACACATCCATGTTGTGTGATTTCAAGGCAGAGTTCAGTTGTGGATTCTGTAGACAAGTATTGGAGAATGCTGAAGTAGAAAACTTGAGCGTGTATCCCAGATAATGAATCAAAGTTTCTGGAGGTATTTGTCTGAATAGACAAGTTGTGACACAGTGCTTGTTCTGCTCTTTTGCAGTGAATCTGACTACTCTGGGAATCAGGATTGTGCAGGTGCACAAACTAGCAATGCTTTGGATGCTTACCTCAGGTTGAAAAAACTACATTGAGAAATGGCTGTTTCTCCTCACTGAGTGCTGACAGCTAGCTCTGTTTTGAACATCTCCACTTGAGCTATCTGAAGAGATCAGATGAATCTCACTCTAGAAGCACTTACTGTCCTTTGTGTGTCTGTTGGCTATCAGGAAGTGCTGCAAACTTCAGCCTGTTTCCTGCTATTGATGAACAAAGGTTTTGGAAGTAACCCAAATGACCTCTGACAGGTCATAAAACCCTCTTCAGAGACCATCAGTAGGGATTTTGCAAGTGACTTTAATGAAGTTCAGATTTTATTCTTTGTCTGTGAAAACAAAGACTATGATACTTGTGAATTTAAGATGCTTATCCGCAAAGGCTTACTCATATATTTAGTTGTTGCATAGCAGGTAAGTTCTGACTGTGCTTTAATCAATGATAGTTTTGTCAGTGTCTTAACTAGGGCTAGGTTTTCACCTTGAAGTCAGTGGGATTACTTACAGGGTATAAAGTGAATTACACAAGTAAACCTAGGGAGGACTAGAACCAAATTTATTCATGGTGCCTTATAGTACTTTATGGATTGATCTTGGGGTTGCTAGATTTTAATTACTGTAGATCTTGTTTTATCGCATTGGTTTGCAGGTTCATAGACTAGTCTAATACTGAGACTGAAGGTACATTGCAAACTTCTTTCTTTATTCAACTATAAGCTCTTAAATTGCCTATAAAATTGCAGTTACACAAAATGCTGTTCTCACAATTTACTTAAAAAATGGGCAGGTGATAAACAGGTAAAACAGATTCTGTGTTGCAAATACATGAGACATAGCTCATATTTAAACATAACATCTATAAATACTTCAAATTTTAGAAACATGAGTAATGTGGACTAATACCACTCATTAACTGTTGTTATCCATTTCAGAGGTAAAATTAATTTCCTAGATTTGTGTTCTTTTTTAGCTCATTTCAGAGATGAAATGTAATTTATAGGGTAGGTAATAAAGGTTTCCTCTGAGGGGAAAAAATACAAATGGGGATCGTGAATTATGTTGTTTGCATACTGAAATATGGTGTAGTAATTCTGTATAACTTATTTGTGAGAGCAAAATGTCAGATAGTGCCTTTAAAATGAGCATAAATCTAAAGTATGTCCAAGTTAATCGCCTTTACACAAAAGTAGCTGTGGTTGAATCCTGATTATGAACTGTTTCAGGTAATTCTGATTAACTTAGCACCAATTAGGTGCTTTATAATGTTTTTTATTTCGTTTCTGATTACTGACTGATACAGACGGGCTGGTTATGCCAAGTAGCAAGTAAGTGTCCTTCTCTATGCTCTTCAGCCACAACAACCTCTGCTCTTCTTCATCCCTTCCCTCTCCTTTTTCTCTACTTCATCTTCTGGTGCTGTGGCTCCTTCCCCCAGTTACCCTGTGTTCCCATCATTCAAACTCCATTTTGTATAGAAGCTTTCAGCTAACTACAGAAAGGGGAAGGTACAAGTCAGGGATGGGGGTGGCAGAGTGAAGTTCACGAAACTGGTTACTTCCTGCAGTTGCATCATTAAGATGAGCTGTTTCTTCCGTATTAAAGAACTTGATTGCCAGCAGTAGATATGACAGACCAAGTGAAGAGGAGAGTGCAGACTGATGGCAAGCTGCAAGCTTGTGCGTCAATGTCAATTTACCTTATACCATTTTAGGCCACACAGTAAAGTGGATTAAGGAACTCTGCCATCAACAAACACTGGCAAATCCACAACCTGTCAGCAGTTTCTCAGCCTCAGCTGAGCTGAGAAGAAAGGAATTGATAGTAAATCAATAGTGCTCAATTGTCATATGCAATACTGCATAATGGCAGCACTTAACGGCTAAGCTGTTTATGATAGTTGTCTGCTTTAAGGAAAGCACAGACTAGTTGTACCTTTCTGGAAATAGGTTCTGATTGTCCGTGTGTTTGGCAATTAGATTGTTCCTTTCTTACTGGTTTCAGACTATGCATGAGAAGGGGATCTCTCTAGTGCTATATTGAAATCACAAATGTAGATATGACCATCTACAGGATTCCCAGTCCATTCTGAGATACTCAGGCATTACTAATATTTGTCTCAAAAGAAAATGTAAATGGATTTAGGATTTAGGCGTCTATGGAAACCTCATTTACATGAGAAGAGACTTTATAGCCTCACCTTTTTGACCAAACTATTCACTCAATTCAATATAAATTCAGATTTTGTTTTTGTGAGATCAGAGCTAAAGACTTAGTGAATAAAATGTGATCTAGCTCCATTCCCACATATATTTTTCCTGCTGTGGTTTTTGCATTCTAATCTATGTGAATTCAGCACAAAATTTGTCAGGATTTGTTTTCACACCACAGCACTAGTGGCTTTCTGGCTCTGAACTACCTTGGAGGCAACCAGCCAGCTTTGCTGATAATGCTGTCCAAAAAAAACCTTCTCCCTATTTTTCTTCTGCTACCACTTCTTTAATGAGAATGCTGATTTCTTGTAGAAACATATTTTATTTGATCTGGGTTACTGTAATTACCTAAGTTATTATATTCCTCTTTTTACACTTCACTTTTTTTCAGAGCAGCAGAAAATGTAGTAAAGACAAAGTGACCGTCACTGACACAGCAAGCGTATCACAAAAATGTGTCTGAAAGATGTTTCTGTATCTCTTGGCTGAAATTTATATGGATACCAAGATTTTATTGAACTAGTTCATTGTATTGTCTGAAACAATTTATTGTGCTTTCTCTATGAGATATAAATTCACTGAATTCACACTTGAGTGCTTATACTTCCTATGCAAGTTCTAATATATACCTCAGATAAGAATTGTTGATGTATAGCTTCCAATTTCTCACATCTCTCTGTTACAAACCCTGTGCCCTAATTTCTTTTCCTCCATTCTTCTCACCACTCTGTATTTGATTTGTCATCTTGCTTCTTATCTTGAAAAGGGGCCATATACCCAAATGGGCTTTTGCATAACATGCCATGATCAGTCATTTGTAGCTGCAAATTTCATGTCTTTTTAGAAAAGATTTTTGCTAGATTTCTAGTGAAACTAGTGCCTTTATCCAATTCATTCTTGGACTCTGATAAGCACTGAAGAGGAAAAAACTAATGAATTTTCGTTTTCTGAGTTGTCTGTTCTATACCAAGCACATAAATAAAAAAAAAAAACAAACCACAAACAACCCAACTTTAATAATACTATCATTATATTTTTCTAGTATGCTAGCATCTCAGTTTTCTACCAGTGTTTGAGAAGGGATACTGAATGTTGGGCTCTATATCCCTTATTGCCCTTTAAGTGTAAAGCTCTCTAATGAACAGGAGAAATTGCAGATGTCGTGGTAAACAGCAGAACATCATAATTGTATGTTATGCAACATCTTTTTTTTTGCCTGAAGTCACTTTGTAGCAATTGACTTGACAAATCGGAAGTCCCTAAAATTCGCTTTCTCTGAATTAGTGCTGTCTCATACTGGTTATCCATGGTGCTGAGTTGTACCACACTAGAATTTCAGTGCTGATAAAGGTCTTGATTCATAAGATCATTGATCTTATGAATCACAAGTCTTACTCTGTTTGAGGAAACTGCCATATGCCAATGTCTGAAAGTTGAGTGATTTCTCATTTTTAAAATTTTTCTCTTCCCCTAATAAAATACTTTTAGTATAAAATACCTTTAGTTGTTCATGCATGCAGTGCAACTCTTACGTCAGTGATACTGTACCTTAAATGCTAGAATTGCTTAGTGACCTCTTATTAATAAAATCAAAGTAGCTTTATGTTTTTAATAGTTTAGTGGTTTGGTTTTTTATTTTTTACTTCAGAAAAAATTATATTTTTATATGAAGACAGAACATATCCCTTTATCTTGTAGTAAAACACAGGAAGACATTTGGCCATCCTCATCAGTTTCCATTTACTTTTGTATTCAAATTAAGGTATGTGTCTGCATTTCCTTAGGCAGTGACGTCTTTTATTTAGCTTTGAATTTACCTTCTAATTGTAGAAAATGAATGCACTCAAGATAGCAATACCTTGCTATGTCCTTCTCCGTTCATGACTGTACCACATTAAGTGAGGTGTGGTCCAGCATGATGTCCTGTTGCGATTGAAGTGAACTGAGACTATGAACTTCATTCTTGTTTAGCCATTCCATATGTACAATTTGCAAGGGATTTTTCTGGAAGCTTGGGCAGAATTATCTTTTTTTAAGAAGAAAAAGATGATGACATCTTTGTAGGCAAGATGGAGATAGGGAGATGATTATATATTTATTAATAAATCCAAAACAAAGCTATGTGAAGTAAAACCCCGCTATACACTATTCTCCTCTTGGGAAAATTAATGAGAAAGAGAATACACTGTAAATGCTTGTCACAGTGTGCTATTCAAAAGTATTCAAATATTAGAACAAGGACAGTTAATCTGTGAATAAAACAGGAAGAATAATATGCACATTCAAATATGGTCTCATGCTCCTACTTTAAATACCTAAATGAGCTAAATCTAGTATGTATTTTATGTGTTCTATAAATTTGTGCATTGTGTTTTAAGTCCCTCCTCAATTCTTACTTATATTCAAGCTTTCTTGTGAGAAACTTAATTACCTATAACCATACAAGTGTGTTTCTTAAACAAACAAAAACCCCCAAACCTAGTCAATATGTTGTGCTTTACATCTGTTCTGATAGCACCCAAAAGCGTTTTTTCCCCTAAATAATACTGAGTTATCTTCATTTTGGATGTATATAAAATTTTCACTGCCAGGCAGAGGTACTGGTTTTGAAGTTCATAATTGTAAAACTTCTTTGAAGAGACTAACACTGCAGGTAGAGTTTAAGGTGCTTTTCAATGTTAAAATCCAGGTGCAGCCTGTCTTATTGTGAAGAAAACAAAGAAAATTGTGAAATATGCTGTAT
The DNA here is from genome assembly GCF_000708025.1 of Charadrius vociferus. NCBI lineage: Eukaryota > Metazoa > Chordata > Aves > Charadriiformes > Charadriidae > Charadrius > Charadrius vociferus. Next base: position 1,181,064 of record NW_009647032.1, read on the forward strand.
GGTAGTTATAGAGAGCGATATTAGGAATACTTCTGTGTTGATTTTTCAGATGTTTGGGACCTCTTTCTTATCTGAAGATGTAGCTCTGTATTCTCTAATATTTTTGTAGTAACGTATTTGTTCAGTTTTTCCTAATTGTGGCAGATTTGACCACTGATGGCTTGAGCTCTATTCACCAGTTTTCTTTCATTCTGCGTACTATTAAGAAGTGCATTTCTGTCATTTTGTGGTGAGGACATTGCTGAGTAAGCATGGCAATAAATTGCGAAGAACGTCTGCAAATGGGTGATTCTAGTACATCTCACCAGTACTTACATGCTTGAGTGACTATAGCCAAATATTCTTCCTTAGTCATTATGAAATCCCCGTTCCCACCTCGTATGTAATTCCAGCCCAAGCTACTTCTTATTCTTGAGTGATTTCCTCGAAGCAATGACATAAGAACAGCAGTGATTCACTCTCTGATATGCCTATGCAATGGCCGAAGCTTGCCATGGTGGAGAATGATATGCCCAAGGTCAGTGACAGTGCAGTGTAGAAACTTTCTTCGTGAAACAGATATAAACACCTAATTCTAAAAAAAATCAGCAGTTGACTAAACTGGAGATACTAATTTCTGACAGAATATATTCCCTTGTTGTCTGAGTGTTTTATTTTAGAAGTTCTTTCAGGTACAAGGGATTTCTAGTCTATCATTCAAAGATGCAGTAAGAAGTACCTAAGTCCCAGGAAAAATTAAATTTGTCATATTTGGATTTCCATCCTAGCCTTTGTTTACTTCTTTTTAAGCTTTACAATGCCACACCAATAATGTCCCTTCCCAGGTCAGCACCTTAATTATAGAAGTATAATGTATTTTGCCTACTTTTTCTATCCCTGTGGTATGAGTTCTCTTACACCATGGCCCAACCTCAGTGGGAGGGGCATGTGATACCATTGTCTAAACTGTTCTGCAACTTACTTTTTTTTTTGGGGGGAGGGGAATGATAGATGGTGCTTTGAAGTACCCTGGGGGGCAGAGGGGGGGAATCGAGTCAATGTCTCCCATTGATCTGGTGGAGACCCAAATTATCTTGATGTGCCACGATTCACGTCTTTACATTTTGCTCTTGAGAAAACAGTCTGTGAAGAAGAGCTTGTGATCCAAGTTACAAATTAAGAAAAAAAATCCTAATGTCTAGACAGGAAGAGAAACTGGGATAGACCTCTTGTGCCTGACATTTCCTCCCATCTACATTTCCCCGGTTGCTTCCTATTGGTCAGTTCCTCCCAAATGTCTTATGCTTTCTCAAAGTAACCACAGGAAGTACAAAACCTGGTCTGGGACATACATTCTGTAACAATAAAAAGGGGTGGGGGTGGGGAGTTTGAGCTTTCTTTTCAATATACTAATAGAACTTCAACTTTTAACAGTTTGCTTTTTGAGCAATTTTAAACTTTTGTTTGATTTGATTTGTAATCAGGTACTAAGTAAGCTGCAATAATACTTAAAAGATATAGAGGATAGGTATTGTGTATTATTACAACTCTTGCAGTTCAGATGTTTGTTAAAGAATTTCCAGTAAAAAATATGATCTATCCTGAGACATTCACTGTAGTGGCCTGGATTCAGCTGTATCTCTGGAAATAAGCAGGTTTTTACAATATGGATTTTACTGCCTTGTGTGATAGGCTTTCTTCTCTTAAATTCCATGCAGTAGGAGAACAAAGTGTCCTTGGCTGTTTTCAGATGCTTTAAATGTAATTACAAATCATTACTCACTTGGAATAATGCCAGACATGTATATCAGTATTTTCATATAACTTTACAAAATGGCTATTGATACAAATGCTATTCATGTCAGTTGTTAACAACCATGTAATTGCCTCCAATTCCAACAAGAATAAAATGGAAATGTATCCTAAATAGCCGTGGATGGTAAATAACAACCATAATGACATTGCACTTAAGTAATATTTTAAATTATGGATATTAAGATACAGTTCTCTGAGGATCACAATCTGGAAATAATACACAGTGAAGCTCTCCTGTTAACTTCATTTTACTTGGTTCATTGTAAAAGAATGTGACTAAATGGGAAACAAACTGAAACCCAGAGGGTTACAGATACCAGCACTTGAAGTAGAACTCTTTGAACTCTATTAACAGTTTCACAAAATGTAAAAAATGCTCGAGATATTTTACATATCAGTGACAACCAACATTGCTTTTATGTGATACACCAAAGGAAAGTAAAACTTAAATGTGAAAACTTGCAAAAGCAAGAACAGTGTACCATGCACTGGTTTTAGAGGTATGCAAAGAGGACATCAACATATTTCATCAGGTTGATAAATTTAAGAAATAATTATATGAATAAAGTCAAATTTTTGAGAAGTTATTCATTATTGTGCTAAGTAGGAACTGTTGCAGCCCTTGCATAACCTAATGTCACATCACCTGGACTAAGGCTTCACCTTGTAACAAAATCTGCATGTGACTAATGTGTACACAGAGCAGTTCCAGTAAAGTTGGTGGCATGTTTAAGTCCCTGCAGATTAGTACCCAAAACAACTTCAGCATAGAAGAACTGAAGCAAACATGAAAATGAGTCAGGTATAATATTGAACATAGCTCCAAATAAAGACTACTTTCTCTAACTTCAAACAGAATCAAACAAGTGGTTTTTTATGTTGGTGTTGCTGTGTTGGTGCTGTTAAATCTTAACTCTGAATGAGTAAGGTTGAGGCTACAGCTTGATAATACCAATTAAGTACTAGTATGTATCATGATATAAAGAATTCAGTGTATTCATCTCTGATAGCATAAGTAAGACTTAAAAAAAAAAAAAAGTCTTTAGTTGTAAGATGGAGTAATTTTAATTCAGGAAGAACTGCATAATAGGGTTATGCTGAGTACAGCACTGGTTATTAAGGATCCTTCAGATTTTTTTTTTTTTCCTTGGCTTGAAAAGTTTACTCACCCTATAAATGACTACTTCAAATCAATACATAATTGGTATTCCTTTTTGCTTTAAGCATGTTCTTTTTGCTATGTGTGTCTCAGGGCATCCATTCCTCAGGCAAAAGGTTCTTTTTCAAATAAAGTTCCTATTTTAATTACTATTCAAATAATATAATAATTAATTATACAATACAATTCGTAGTTGACTTTAAAAAAAATGCATAATTTGACCCATAAAGCCCTTGTGCCCACACATGGTGCTTTCAATGATTCTACTGTATGCACTCTTTAGTATGCTTCTGTACTATTTTTGTTGTGGCCTTTTAAATATATTTTAATAATGTAGATTTCTGTGCAGGGCTTTTGTGTTTATTTGGTGGGTGACTGAAAGGTAGTTTAATGGATAATAAGTGAATAGAGAGTCGCATGTTACAGTTCATTAGCTGTTGTAATATTTAACTAAGGAAGGAGGTTGTTTAAATGCTGGTAGAGAAAAGGGTTTCAGGAAACGGAGGAGAGTTCTGGCATTGTTTTCAGTAAGAGCAGGGTAGGTTTGAAGTTGTTTGACAGGAGAAGGCAGAACATTATGGGGACTACTGCAGAAGCAGAGTACGTGCAGCCATCTAAGGCTAAGGGTTTGCTAGCGTAGGAATTCTGTGACAGTCTGGCAACAATTCTGGGCTTAATTTACTAGTGTGCATATAGCCTCTGAGACTTGGAGATTTAATATACAAAATTTTATATAGGGAATTTCCCTGATCCACAGATCATTTAGAGATAATTGAAGGGTGCTAGACAGTGTATTGTTAAAGGACTATTTCCCTTGATTTCTTTGGTGCCTTAGTACAACTAGAGAACTTCTATCAAGACAAAATGTTGTGTTTGAGCCTACTGAGTCATTATAATATTCCTTTTCCTTCCACTCCTGTTTTAAAAAAGTGACAGTGCTGATGGCAAACCCCAAAACCCTGACTCAGCACACCTTTATACTGCACACTTCACTGAAGAGGTATGAGCAGTAGCAATATGCAGTAAGTGCTAGCAAAGATGCAGCAAGCTAAATGCCAGGTTATTTAAAGAAGGAACTAAGCCTGAAATCAATTAAAACTCCATTGTATATAGCAATTGGGAAACAAATAGATTTTGTTCCCTGCTTCTTTTACACATTAAAGTCTTTACTGATGTACAGTCAACTCTAAACTTACCCTTTCTTGATCAAGGTGATCCAAATACAGTCTCAGATAAAGAACGGACTACTGAAAGGGGAAAAAATAGGAAGGGTGGCAGATGCTTCTCATGATTATTCTTCATTTCAGAGATCAAAGTCATGGGCTTTTGTTGGAGTTCCTTTACTTTTTCTTCATCAATACACATGTTTATGCTCTTTGTATCTCCACCAGCTCTTACACCATGTATCATCAACAGAGGAGGGTTGTGTGTGTAGCATGAGTTTTGTGTATGTGATTGTACTTGTGCACACACATTCATGTTTTTTTGAGAGAATAGAAATACATTAGGATGAGATAATTCTTAAAAAAAAAAAAAAGTGGAAGTAGCCAGTCTGGAATGTAGCACAAAGGATAGTTCATTTTATTTTGCCTTTTTTTTTTTTTTTTAAAAATAAAGATAATCTAATTTATTCACATTACAAGATCCTAAACTGTAGGTGTTATTCTCTGCAACATTTTTAATAGGCGTTGCAAGGCAGGAAGCTGGGAGAAAAGGATGGAAGTAGAAAAGAAAGTGTTAATAGGCTGGCTTCCTATTCCTAGCCCTTGGTTTAAAGAACCAGCAACACTTACCCACCCTAGAATAAACTAGTTTACACTGGACACCAGACCGCATACATGCCTTGAAGGATGTAAAAATGAAGTTGTATTTCTGACTGTAGTACAGACTACAGTCTGCTAGCTCAGATATTCCAGGAAGTTTAATTATGGTAACATGACACTCAGCGAGGTATAAACACCAAAGGACTTACTCAACATCTTAGGCAAATTGTACAGACTGAATTAAACACTAGCACAGATACATAGCTGATGTATTCAGGTAGGCAGGTTAGTCCAGTTATGTCTAATCAAACTTAGTTTAGCTCATAGACTCTGAAGCTTTCTGACATTTTTATAAACTCCATGGGCTGCCAGATAGTGAAGTAACTACTCATACGCTATGGTATCCTGTAAGCCAAGGGCATTTGCGACAAACCATTTATTTCCATTTTTCTCTGCACACTAAAGCTGAGTAGGTTCTAAGGGATGTTCCTACAATTGGCTACCAGTACTTGTACTTGGGGGACAAAAATCCTTTTATGACTATTTTGTACTACTCACCATCTTATGCACTATGGAAAATTTGAGAAGAAGATCTTGCAATTTATATATGCACTTATGTATGCTTTTGTTTGTACAACAGGAAATAAAGAGTATAAGTAATTAAAATTATACACTTAATTATATGGAAATCTGCAGATAAAGCTTGTCTACTAGTGTAGTTTTGTAGTCTACTTAGAGCCTGTTCTGTAGATAATTTATGCTCTTGCATTAGTACTCTAGTTTTGCTGTTAAGACCTACCCCATTCTGCAAAAATGAACTTTTTCTCAATTTGAATGTTATTTTTGTTTTATAGTATTCTCATCACCTTTTAGTGATTGTCGTGGTTTGGCCTCAGCCAGCAACAAAGAACCACACAGTCGCTCACACAACTCCCACAGCCGTGGAAAAAGGAATTGTCAGGGCAAAACTCATGGGTTAAAATAATGCAGTTTAACAGAACAGCACACAGAAAAGATGAAAACACGATTACAGTACCGCTGCGATATGCACCGACCAGATCCGCACCACCGCAGCCCACCCCCGAGTGGCGACTCCTCTCCTCGCTGGCTAGCTCTTCTTATAGCCCGGGCATGGGTCACCTGGTATGGAATACCTGCCCCCTGCCAGCTCCTGGGGAGATTAACCCCATCCCTGCCGGAACCAGGACATTATCCACCCCTTATTCCATACCATCTGTGTCATGCCCAGATCTTACAGTTCCCATAGTCTGTGGGCCATACCTCCAATGTGTCCGTTGAACTCAGTTAAAACGTCCATTGCACTCACTTAAAATGTCCATTAAATTCACTTAGTCCATGATTGTAGGCTCCATCTGTGAGAACAGTCTCTCAGGTCACATGAGATGGTGTGTAGTACTGGACTGGTACGTACTGTATTTGAAGCTTGTGGTTGGTGTACCTGATGCAGTCCATGCCCATGGTCCGCGGGTTGAAGATGTCGATCTCGAGGAAGTTGCTGGACGCCACCTGATGAAGTCAATTCTTACTACATCGTTACTGCACTTTACTCAGTCTCATCAAAATCCATCTGTCATTGATCTGGGTGATTCTTCTGGAGTACCATTGATAGCAATCATGATAACATACAGTAGCAAAGTTTTTTAAAATTTAACATCATAAAATTCTATTCATTGGCTATTTTCACCCAAAATCAAATCCCCATGAGGTACGCAGTGGACACCCCCATCTTCTTTCATCACCCACCAAGTGCATCCAGGTCCTTGTGCAAAAGCAATCCCACGGATGGGTTTGCCTTTGCCTGAGGCAGGGCTAACCCAAACTGTCTTCCCTAACATA
>NW_009647032.1:1192430-1198384 GCF_000708025.1 Charadrius vociferus
AGGGTGAAGTCCCAAACCATTGGAGGTGAGAAGTTCTCTAGATACCTGCCCATATTCTCCCACATGCCATGCCACCCCTGACTACCCAGCCTCAGGGCAGATCTCTGGGTGGTATTCTTAAACAGTTGTTTAACCCTAAACAAGACCTGGAACACATTCAGGAGGCATAGCAACAGAAACATGCTGGTTTGAGCATCCCAAGGATATTCAAAATTCTCAAGAGGTGTCATACCTGGCCCAAAGGAGAAAAGGGAGGCAAAAGAGCTGGGGAAAGTATCTCCCTCTGTTTCTCCCATAGATTAGGTGGTATTATTAATAACTTCTGAGAGATGCTAAGCAGGGTACGGACAAGACAGCAATACTGCATAGACACCCCAACAAAGCCACTTCAATAGTGATGTTACCATATCGTAAGCTGATATTGCAAATGACAGCAAAATTATAGCCCTGATCCCTCTCCCTGAGATAACAAACAGCATCACAGGGAGTACATAGAGCATATAAGAATTTGCAAAACACAGCCACGCAAACAAATCAACATTGTAACCAGCAACTATCTAACCAATATGGGAAATGTATACAAGAATTCATTTTAACAGGCTCTGGCTAAATCTGTCGTTATTGCAACCCTTCGTGCCCCACATTGGGTGCCAAAAAGGACTGTCGTGATTTGGCCTCAGCCAGCAACAAAGAACCACACAGTCGCTCACACAACTCCCACACCCGTGGAAAAAGGAATTGTCAGAGCAAAACTCATGGGTTAAAATAATGCAATTTAACAGAACAGCACACAGAAAAGATGAAAACACGATTATAGTACCGCTGCAATATGCACCGACCGGACCCACACCACCGCAGCCCACCCCCAAGTGGCAACTCCTCTCCTCGCTGGCTAGCTCTTCTTATAGCCCGGGCATGGGTCACGTGGTATGGGATACCTGCCCCCTGCCGGCTCCTGGGGAGATTAACCCCATCCCTGCCGGAACCAGGACAGTGATAGATCTATAACAAAGCCCAAGTAGAACTGCTTGAAAATTACAAATGTCCCCATTTTCAATGAAAAAGAATGAGTGGCCTTGGAAGACAGTTACAAGAGTCAAAAACAAATTGGAGATTTTTTTTTTTTTTCTTAAGCACGATGGCAATACTTTCTTGCGTTAAACCTCCTGATGAAGCCAGTTGACCTCCAGGATAGTTTTACCTGAATAAAAAATTTTAAACTTATGAAATAATAATCTTCTAACATTAAAATGCAGAATGTCTTATTTGGCTTCAAGTTTTATTGTCCTAAATGTTTTGGTAAGTCATCAAGAACCATAAATAGGTGCACCTAGATTTATATGCATTGGGTAAAACAATTGGAGCAAAAATGCATTCAAAATATTTCATATCATAGGAGAAAGTATTAATAAAAAGATCAGCTTCCGTTGAGAAAGCAGTTCTGAAGGGGGCAGGAGAAACCTCTGGAAAAAACCTGTAGAAATAGGCTATGTGAATTGAACGTTTCGGCGTGTGTGTGTGGGGTGTGCTGGGAAGCCTTCAATTTAATTGTGTATTGGGTTTGAGTGGCAAGATTTTGGGAGCGGGGAGGCACCAGGCCTGGTTTCTGTGCGAAGATGCCAGAAACTTCCCCCATGTCCAATAGAGCCAATGTCAGCTGGCTCTAAGGACCTGCTGCTGGCCAAGGCTGAGCCAATCAGCAATGGTGGTAGAGCTGCTGTGATAAGATATTTAAGAAGGGGAAAAACTGCCGTGCAACAGCAGCCGGAGAGAGGAATGAGACTATGTGAGAGAAACAACTCTACAGACACCAAGGTCAGTGAAAAAGAAGGGGGAGGAGGTGCTCCAGGTGCCAAAGAAGACATTGCCCTGCAGCCTGTGGTGAAGCAGGCTGTCCCCCTGCAGCCCATGGAGGTCCAGAGTGGAGCACCTGCAGCCTGTGGAAGACCCCACGCTGCCCTTACTGGAGCAGCTCTTCTGGCAGGACTTGTGACCCTATGGGGGACCCATGCTGGAGCAGTTTGTGATGAACTGCAGCCCATGGGAAGGATCCATGTTGGAGCTGTTTGTGGAGGACTGTTTCCTGTGGGAGGGACCCCACACCAGAACAGGGGAAGAGTGTGAGAAGGAAGGAGCAGCAAAGAGAATGTGTGATGACTGCAATCCCCTTTCCCTGTTCCCATGTGCCAGTTGGCAGGAGGAGGTAGAAAAGCTGGCAGTGAAGTTGAACCCAGGAAGAAGGGAGGGTGAGGGGAAGGTCTTTGAAGATTTGATTGTATTTCTCATTACCCTACTCTGACTTTTGATTGGCAATAAATTAAATTCATTTCCCAAGGTGTGTCTGTTTTGCCTGGTTTGGTACTTGGTGAGTGATCTGTCTGTCCTAACCTTGACCCATGAGCCTTTCATTATATTTTCTCTCCACTGTCCAGTTGAGGAAGGGGAGTGATGGGAGCAGCTTGCTGGCCACCCGGTGGCCAGCCAAGGTCAACCTGCCAGAAATTGTCTGTGATGTAATGACTACAATTGCCCTCATCACTCTGAATTAAGTACCATGAATTGTTTGGGGTGGCCAGAGTCAGTGGCAGTGAAGCACTTACCTTTTGCTATAAAGTGGGTAACATAAAATTGTATCTCACTGGTGGCCATTTTCTAGTCCAAATTCATGTTCTGGATGATTTAAGGGAAAACAAAGTTTGATCATAAAAAGTATAAGGTTCAAACATGTAAAGATTTGAACTCATTTTTAATATAACAGAAATAATGCTTTCTGGATTTGTTTATAGTCTAAACAAGTTAGTTTGTGTTATGTTTTGTATTATCAAACTTGAACTCCGAAGTGCATCCAACTAAATAATCTCTGCCATTTTTATAAGTAAATGTCAGTGTCATCCTGATTTTTCTTATTCTTTTGCAAAATACAATATTGCGGGAAGAGCTGGAAACTACTTTATCGTATGCCATGAAAACCTAACCATGAAACTGAATAGAATTAGAATAGAAATCAGTCATGCGGTCACCATTTTCAAATGTGTACATTCTTACTCAGTGGCGTTACAAATATCATTGGTAATGATCAGCATTGGCTTAGATTTTAAAGACTCAATAAATCAAAAACAAAAGTAAAAATAAATGAGGAAGTCGGTAGTTGTAGTCTACGCTATCACTCACTAATTTTAGTTGACCAAGAATGCAAAAGGTTTAGGTCCAACTTTTACTTATTTTTCTTTTTTTTGCATGGATTTTTTAGTACAAGTTATTTCCTGTAAAATTCTGCATAAACTTAGTAATACGGCATAGAATCATATAATATTTAAAGTTGGAAGCGACCTTGTGAAGATCATCTAGTTCCAACCCCCCTGCCATGGGCAGGGACACCTTCCACTAGACTAGGTTGCTCAAAGCCCCATCCAACCTGGTCTTGAACACTTCCAGGGATGGGGCCTTAACAGCTTCTCTGGGCAACCTGTTACAGTGTCTCACCACCCTCAGAATAAAGAATTTCTTAATCTATATCTATCCTCTTTCAGTATAAAACCGTTACCTCTCATCCTAGCACTGCATTCCCCGATAGTTCAATTCAAACAATGATACAGATTAAATTACAAGACTACATCTTTTCAAGCCTGGTAAAACAGAAACTGTCAAGATGTTGCAGGGGCTGGTTGTTCCCTGGGGTCTGTCCCACCCCCCTCGGTGAGGGAGAAGGGCTGGGGGGGCGCATCTGAGGACAGCTTCAGCCCAGAACATCAGGCACCTCTCTGGGAACAGGGATGATGAGGCTAGGCTGGGAAGCCAGCCTGTGAATGGGGGACAGGCTCAGGCCTGGTAAGGGGAACCAGGGTCAGACACAGCCTTGGGTGGCTGGGCAGGGCCATGAGGATGGGGCCAGGCTAGATTTCTGTTAGTCTGTGTGTTCCAGTTCACTTTCTGGTACAATTTAGAGCAGCCAGAGATTTGCTCTAAACTATTTTGAGCTCCAGTTACACCTAAATTAGTTTACCTAATGCTGTGCCATAGTGCCTCACCAATGCTTTAGACCTTTGGTAATGCTGGAAAAAGAGGAGCTGGTATATGGACAGTTCATCAGGCTCTATCTGTCTATCCATTCTATGTAAGTAGAGGTTATCACCTAGAAGATAGTGATATGAGAGGGATATAAAAAAACCCAGAGTATTGGACTTGTGTTTTATTTGCTGTTGTGCCTTTAAACATTGTTTTTAAATCTTAAAAGATTCCTTTTTATTTGGATATGAATGGCTAATTTTTAAAAAATTTTTTGAATGGTAACTATTTTCTGACCTTAAGCAGAGGGACCATGGTCAGAAGCTGCAGGTATATTCAGGAAAGGAATGATTTGAATATACTATGATTTGCTTTGCGCGTGACTAGTAACATTTATAGAAACAATCCTGCCTGGGCAGAGAGATAGACAGGATGACCTAATAGGTCTTTTCCATCTCTCAGTCCTATGGTTCTGCTTTTTCATAAAATACATTAAAAATAGATTTGCATAACAGACTGGAACAGCTCCAAGCAAGCCATTTCAATCTCTCAGGAACATAATAAATATGTAATTTAAATACTGCCTAAAAACATATTTACTGATCTGTCTGCATTTATTCTTCCATTGGAGATTACGAAATGCATATTTACCAAAAAATTCTCCCTAAATAGTGTCAAAATCTGTCTTCATTGACTGAAGTCGGAGGGCTCAGAGGAGGCTTTGTCCTTAGAGCATATTGCTCATGTGCCTTATTTTTAAGACCTGTAAGAGCAAATTTTCAAAGTAGCACTGGTCTGAATTTGTTGATGAATTTCAACATTAATCTCTTTGGTCATAGTATCAAGCTTTGTTTTGAAAAATATGTATTTTAATTACTTAGTGTCTGATGCAAGTAGTCTATTTAACAAAATTCATCTGCAAAAAAGGTGCATTACCTTTTGGAAAACAAACTGGTTGAATCTCCACTTGAACCCTTTCCTTAATGAACTGAAAGGTTTGTCATGTACCCTGGTTGCGGGACTAGCCCGCTACAAAGAGACAGTGAAGGAAACAGACACACATTTACAAAGCTTGTCAATGACAAGACTGCACCCTGGTAGGTATCTGCCTGCTTATTGTTATCTTTACCTGAAGCTTTCTACCTGAGACTTTGCTTCCATGTGATATATTGAAGAATGGTGTTCACATTGCCCTCTTTACTTACCTTTATTTTAGTGCTGCTTAATTATAATTTCTCCAAGACAGACTGTGCTGATGCTTTATTTGACAAACCAGGTTCATTGAAGTCTGGGATACCTCAGAAGACAAATAATATGGTGAAGACAGACGTGATGGGGTGTGTCTTTGAATAAGATACTTTTTCAACCTAACTTCATATGATACAATAAGATTTATTGATGCAGGCTCAGCATTGATTGGCTTTTCTGACTTTGAACTGACTTTGGAAGAGCTGCCTATGCATTCCTACACTGGGTTCTCCAGCCCTAGTTACCAGGTGTTTGTATTGGCTTAGTTCAGCTGCGTTGTCTCCACATGTTCCTGTCGATCTGTTTAGTTCTCTTTGAACCTGCAGTACCAAATTTCATGTGCAAAAGACATAGAATGACCTAAATAGCCAGGCTGCAACCCTCCCTCTTTGGGTTACTTTTGAGCATGTACAAAACCATGTACAAGATGTACATAATTTAAAAATACTAAACAGTTACTGTCTTATACAATACATCATGTAGCTACAGCTAGCAAGCTGCTAGGCGTAGCAGCTGTAGCTACGCCTGTTCACCACCCCTGTAGGACACTCAGTGAATCTTTGACCAGGTGGTTACTGGTCAGGTGTGGAAGTGCTCCTTGGATCAGGTTGAGCCTTGACATAGCTGAGCTGCTCTCTGCCTAATCCCTATTTTTTCCTCTAAGGCTTTGGTAACTTTTTCTGATAGCGTTTTTCCTGCTG
>NW_009647032.1:1198420-1233629 GCF_000708025.1 Charadrius vociferus
TGCTGAATGCTTGGGCTGCTCACGATCCTCTGCTTGTCAAGCTTGTCTTTGGTTTTACCTTCCTTACCTTGCATGGGTTTAATACGCACTTTGTCACAGTTCATTCTTACAATTTAGCAATCTTCCTGGAAGTTTGAGTCAAGAATTTGCAGCTGTGCTATGTCCGTCCCAACTAGAGCTTTGATCCACATAGCTGAGCCACTGGAGTTCACAATTAGTAGTCCATAAGTTCAGAGAGTAGCATATTTTTGCATCAACTTTGCAGAAGTCCTAGGAAGATGATACATAGATACCCAATTCGGTCCAGCAGGAAGTCAGCATAGGTACAATAGGATTCACTAGCTCATATTGTTCCTCACATCTTAGGAAAACCATAGTTGTTCTGCCATAAACTACAGCTGAGGTATTAAACCTTGTCAGATCCAATCTGACTCTACTGGGCAGCCAATTCAGGTGTTTCTGAATCTCTAGCACTGTTAACCTACAGCCTGGATAACCTGTCCATGGACAATTGAAATGTGCATATTTGATGTATGATGATTATGCAAGCCTTACTATTTTATTTGGTAATACTTGAAGAAAGGGCATTAATCTTTCCCACTTAATATGTGAAAAGAACAGAGTTCAACAACTCGAGGGTGAACTACAGGCTATCTTTTAGAAATGTATTCTGTTTCTGATAAATGACTTTGAGTCATGATGAAATAACTGTCCCTTATTAAGCTCTAATGCTTTTTGATTCTTTACAATGTTAAATTATTATTTCCAATTGAAATATTTATTTATTTCTAATTTAAATATTTCTAATTTTGCCTTCCAAATGCTTGATCTTGTTATGGTTTTATCTATCAGATTAAAGGGCCTCTTCACTGGATTTGTTTTTTATCAATTTTAAGAAAGGGAAAAGGAGACGTTCTAATAGCAATAAGCTGAATTAACCAATTACTATTGGAAATATTGGGAGCAGAGTTAAAAAAAAAAAGTAAGGTAAAAAATGTAAATTATGTGTTTTCTGACCCTATTAGAGGAAATATATGAAGAGGAAAACTTCATGAAGCAGACTTAGAATTTGTATTAGAGTGCATTTGTAACAGCAGGCAGGTCTGTGTGGTAAAGTTAAAGTAGGACATTGCCATACTGGTGTAACAGGAAACAAAATCCACAGGATGCTTCTGGTGGAGCAGCGTGAGAGTAGTGTACATCAGTGTTCCTTGTTTGCCTCCTTCCTGGGGTGAAACAGAGCAATGTGTCCTATAGATATGTTAGTCTGATGTTGCTTTTAAGCATTTATGTTTTAAGACTTTCCTATTTTTACAACACACCCACACACACACACTTCAAATTCCCAGTGAGGAAGACTTACTCAGCTGCAGATTTGACCCTGTCTCTTACCATGTTTATTTCTATTTACCTGGTTGTGCACAAGCAGAAGTACAGTTATGATGGCCAAGTAGCACTTAGCAGAAGTAAACTGAGGACATTGTGCTTTTTTGTTATTTTTAAACAGTTGTCATGTCTAAGTGGGGTACTTTTAAAGGTCCAAATACACAAAGATTTTAGTCACAACATTTTAAATGAAAATGTGTTCTCAGCTTTCACATTAAATAACATATGGATGAAAAATAAAAGGAACTTTCAAAAAGGCTACAATAGCATTATGTTTTAACCAGGTACCAACTCTGCCCCACCAAAAACATGTATTGTGCACTTTTCAGTCAGTCTGCCTTGTTCTTTTATGATGGAGAAATAGATACTGGTAGTCACTCTTTACCTAAGAACAGAAGAACTTAGTAAAGAGAGTAGTTCTTTTTATTAAAAAGACCAACTCTAACTTTGGCTTTATGTTCTTTAGAGTATATGGCAGCTGAAAAAAAGAATTAGAAATATAAAAAAAGAATGAAAGCTAATCCTCAATTTAGCAGCATGAATTAAAAAGATCACTTTCAAGGCCTGCTACTTTTCATTCCAAAGATCTGACTGGCAGTGTTTCTTCCCCAGTGTGACCCTTTTTATCATTGAATAAAGGAGTGTGGGTTTTTTTAAGAAAAAGAAACAGATATGGGAGCTTCAGTAAAGTCATCAAAGAGCATGCTGTTCTCATACAAATTAGAAGAAAAAGTTCTCTTCATGCAAATCTGTCTACGAAAATATCAAAATTTTAACAGCGGCTATGGGCTATTGTTTGTATCAGGCCTAATTAACCTAGAGAAATGGTCTATTCAGGGTTGTTTCTAAATTATACATTTATACATAAATGTAGTTTCCTGTGTTCCTTTCTACTTTCTTCCTTGCTATATTTCATAAAATATCAGGCAGCCTACAGATCTGCTGCTGTGCCCATGGTCAGCCATTGATTTCCGAGAGTAACAGCTGGTAGCCACACAGCTCTGCTGCCAGCAGGTCCTTCCTCCTTCCCTCCTCTGTGTCAGTGAACTCCAGCATCCAAAGAACAGTGGTAGAAATATGCTCAAGATAGTTTTGGAATAGTTTTAATTGTTTGAGTTGTGCTGCGGTGTTAGAAGTGATCCAGATGTCCTACTAACTAATCTTCTGTTTCCATTCCCTTTTACTTGAGGGCACTGACAATTGCCTTCAGTTTCCTGAGATTTAATTTTCACATACACTTTTGTCACCGAACAAATGCCATTGGAAGCTGTTTCTTTAGCAAATCTTAGTTTAGTGAAAAGTAGAAGCAGCATGGAAAAAGATTTCCCCAGACAGCTAAGGCAATAAAAATAGAATGTATCTCTTTAAAGAGAGTTTCATTCTGGGTTCTGATAAAACAGACAAATTCATCTTTCTCTTCTTTCTTTTTCCTTTTTTTTTTTAAAGTTCAATAGAGGTTATAGTAGCGTGGTTTCAAATAATATCAGAAGATCTAATTATTTTTGTTAAGAATCATGAAATACTTCTAAGCTGTACTTTATTACATTCAATTCCAAATGACATTTAATTATTATCTCCTAAATAAAAGGAAGGAATGAAAAATTATGAAGTCTGCACAGACTGAGTATATCTATTTGAATTCACTCCCTAAACCTTGAGCTGCTAATTTGATTATGAATTGAAACATTTGTGGGACTACTATTGCAATCTTCATTTCAAATACCCTGACTGATGGCTCTACTTCTCTGATAACCTTTTGTAGAGTGTATCAGATGCCTTTGGGATTTTTTGTTACTTTTCTTTTTAGCAAAGAGAAGAGTCCTTTCTGACCTCAAGTCTGCAGTTAACAAGGCAACAGATGAGAATGCTGAAATCACAACTGTGGCTTTATTTGCTTCCACTGGGTGAATTTCTTCATTTTAGTTGGGTACAGGACCAGGGAAGTACTATTACAGGCAGAAAGGGAACCATATTATTAGCTGGATCATTTGTATGTGCTTCCAAGTACTTGAAATTAAATTAATTCTGCCTCTGTCTAGAAATGCTTTAGAACTTTCTAGCTTGATTTGATGACTGAATTTGAAGGAGTTATTGTTTTCTTTTTTTTTTTTTTTTTTTTAATTCCCCTGGTAGATCAATATTCTATTTTCCACTTTTTTTTTTTAAACCTCTGTCTCCTACTCTGCTTTACAAACTGACTGCCAACTGACTTGGGTGGAAATGTTTAAGAGTTACACACTAGGAAAGGATATGCTTTTGTCCTGGCTATTCAAGGCCTAGGGAATAATTGAAAAATTTGAATTAGAGGCAGATAAAATACAGAAAGGTGCTTATAATTGAAAGATGTTGCTGAGCTCTCCAGTGCAGGTTCATTAGTTTACTACATTACTACATTAGTTCACTAGTATTACTAAGATCCCCTCGTGAAAGTTAGAATACTTTACTGTGAGATCTGTTTGATATACATGGAAAAGTTACTGGACTTCGTGGGGATGTAGAGCTGACAGGCATTACTGTGTCCTTGGGAACTCTTTACTCTGCATGCTGTCTATTATGAATCATAAAGTAACAAAACCATGTCACTTAAAAAATGTCGAAGCAACAGAACTGGTAATGTCATAAACAAGAGGAGCTCTTTGCGGCATGTTGACTTACTGTAAATCCGTTCAAATGAAAACAGTAGGTTTTGAATATCTATTTGAAGAAAAATAGAATAGGTAGTGATGTTTTGGGTAAGACTTCTGGTTGGGACCTCTAATCTATCTTCTCTCTATGATGAGTTTATCCATTCTCTCTGTGACTGGTTTTTATTATGAAGGACATTGCACAAATCCATCAAATTTCTGCTTTCTTGAGGTATTGAGAGAAGAAAGAATACTCTATAATCTGTTAAATAACATAGTCAGGTGTGTTTCCTGTTAGTTATTGAGACCCACGTTCTTGTTTCTTCCTCCAACAATTTAATTAAAATAAAATAAAATTATTTAAAGTTTTTGTTAGTAGAACAGACTTTCACAACAAAAGGTACTAAGGATATGTCTTGGATCAAGCTGTAAGATCCCTGGTGAAAAGACTGCACTGCTTAGCTCCAGTTTTCTCAGACTGTATTTCTGTGGCACTGCACTATTGTTAATAACCCCTGCTGATGAACAGAAAGATGACGCTTCGGGGAAAGTTCTCCACAAGTGCCACTAAGCTGCTTTCAGGGATCCACATCTGTTCAGGTTCCCGTTCCCAGTCTGTACTTGTGACCATCATTATTACACAAAAACGACAAACAACTTAGTAGTCAACAACCAAAACTGAGGATGACACATCAGTGCCCTAAACACGCCCCCTTTGCTTGCTGTCTGCTTGGCTCCATGAATCTTGCAGTATGTTTAGCCCCCAGGCAATCCATTGCTTAATGTATCCTCTATTTTGAATCATCATTCTAAGATATAACTCTCCACAAATCTTTAGAGAAAGCCTTTATCTTTAGACTTGGTTCTGAGAGCCAAAAAGCTAAAAGCTGGGTATGGCATTTCACTTCTGAGCACGTAAGTCACTGCTGAATTTATATTTATGTATCTGTCTTGAACTGGTTTCTGTTAAGCACTCTGCCTAAGATTTAGGCATGGTAAAGTTTCACAGTACAGTTTTCTGAGGGTGAAGCAAACTCAGAGTTCATGCATTTCCAATAGCAAGTCTGTCTGCAAGCTTTATCAGCTTGTTTTCTTTTCAAAACAGCATTTTCACTTCTTTTTGCACTCTAGAGCCAGAGGAGTTAATGAGCTGGATTCTGTTCTGTCTCAGTACCTACAGAATTAACAGCTAAGTTCTCATTTTCAAAATAATTTGGGTGGAATTATTTTAAAGGCATTAATAAACAGTTTGGTTAGATTTTTATGTCCCTACGTGAATTACAAGTACTAGATATTGAGAATTCTTAAAACAATATATTTGAATCTCGGATCCTAGAAATTGTCGTTGCACTCAAAACTGACAGTTCCCACTTAAGTGGAAAAATATAATCAAGTAACTTCAAAGCAAAGACAGTAGAAGACCTCTAATGGCAGCATAGTTGTTGTCTAAAACTGTTTTGTAAATTACATTTCCTAAAGTAGGGAAATGGTTTCCACTATACAAAATTACACTCAAAGGGCAAAGTAAAAAAAAGTTGCTGCCTTGCATAAGAAGCCCCAATAATGGCAAAGAAAACAGCTGAAAATTTGTGTGACTGTCAGGAACTATTTTCTTAATAATTGCTAAATCTGTGTGGTGGAAAGCTGGTAGAAATGTTGTTCGGACACATCAGAACATCATGGTGACAATTCATCAGAACACCCAGGTAAGCCAGTTTTGTTTCCATGAAATACACTACAAAACCATAATTACTTTTAAATTTGCTCTCTCCAAGCCTTCCTGGCTGCTGTCAGTATCTTTACATTACTGTGGCTACACCTGTCTTCCAGTTCATTGCCAGTTTTAACTTACGCAGTAGCAGCAGTACTTAAAATATTGTTTCCTTCTCTAAAATTTGTTAGTTATGGTTCTTTTTCAGACTAGAAGTTGGTGTGAATCTGAACACTCTATTCCACCTAAATGCATAGGCTTTTCCTTTAGACACCTCTCTGTTGTTCCTAAAGAGGGTGGTTATCATTTCGCAGACACACACATACTGTCTTTCTCATGTCCATTCAGTTATTCTTGTCTTTCACTAGTTATTACTAGTTACCAATTTGTGTTATTTGGTGAGGCAGGAGTGACTGCCCCTTTAAATTGATGCATGGGGTAAAGAATTATATGGGACGTGCTTTCTTAAGTGCTCAGTTATTTTTGGACTGTGGGAGGACATCTGCTAGGAAATGAAGACAAAGCCAGAGCTAGCTTCATTTCTGGCTGATTCCTATTTCTTTCTAGTTTGTTTTAATCCTCTCTATTAGGAGATGGTAGTTGTCTTTAACATCACAGAATGCAGTTTTGTATCTCAGATTGGGATCAAGGGGCAGCAGGAAAGTTTTCTGTAGATTGCTAAACCTAGCACAGATGCACCATATTATCTTACCTGTTTAGGCAGATTAATTTCTCTCCTATATGCATGATACTGAGCTAGCACCACACGAGTTTATTATGAGTTAAACTACTTTCCTGAGATAGTTTTTTCCTTTGATGACAGAGATTAAATTCAAATTTCTGGGTATTTTCGTTGCTTTTTCCTTATAATTGGATCCATTTTAGAAGCCTTGGCTAAGATATTATCTAAATGCCCTCCTTCTCTTTCCCAGGATCACTTTTGTTTTTACCTCAAATTCCTCAGAATATTTATTAAAAAAGTATGGATTTTGTTTATGATGGCAAGCTTCTATTTTCAGCCAAAGTAGAAACTACACGTTTTCTTCCTTCAGCTACTGGTTTGTTGTTTGGCTGTTCTTTAAGAAAGACTGAATTTATTTTTGAATACCAAGTTACTCAGTACTTTTGAGAAAATAATAGTGAAATAACAGAAATGTAGACAGACACATCACTTTAAAATCTTGCTGTTACTGTAGGACTGTTTGCTATAACATCTCTTCACTGAAAATGTTTATTTCCAAGAAGTTCTTAAAACTTCACAAAGGAAGGAAACAATAAAAATTAAATTCATCAAAAAGAATGTGGTCCAGCCTTTTCTGTATTGCTATTGTTTGGTGAAATATTGTTATTACTGTAAGGTTAGGCATTTAACTTTAGTTCGCAGTACTCCTTTTAGATCAGTAGCTGCTTTTTCTGCTGGGATTTATTTGGAATGCCTTAGTATCATTAGTGCTCCTGCAACTTGGGCTAGTTATCTTCAGTTTTCCATACCTGAGTTTCTCTTATCTCTTAAAAAAAAAAAAAAAAGTAAAAAAATATTTATTATTGTCCCTCTGGGTTAAGTAAGAAGAAAACAGACAAGTTAGATGGTCTCCACTGCTGGGTAAATGATGTTCAGAGGTATTCAGCTGAGAAAATACCTGATCATGTGATGTTGTAATATGCTTTTAAATTCTCAAATGGAAGGGCTTACTCAAGTACAAAAGTGCATTTTAGGAAGATTATAGTAGTATCTTTCTCTGGTTTTCTTCTTCATTGTAGATTTAAAGGTGATTGTTTTTTCTTTCCTCCTTTGGAAACAGTTTAGTTTCGCAAGTCGGTCTGCCTGTGGTGTGAGCAGGTCAAGTGCCTCAAGTTGGAATATCAGAACTACTTTTTACTGGCACCGCTAAGTGTTTTGAACAGAAAATAACGTTGAGCGATACAGCTACAGATGTTGGCCTGAAATCTTTGAGCCTACATTGGCAATCTGAAAAGCTACTACAGCTACAAATTGCACTAGAGGAAGCAAGTTCTGTAGTATCTGGGAGCCTTGAATAAAGGAGGTACATAGCCACAGTCCAAAGTGGGGAGAGGCTTATATATATATGTTCATGGGAAATATCCCTGCTATTTCAGCCTGGAAGTTCAGTGCTTGGTTCCAGCAGTAATATTTTAACAATGGGTTAATGGAGGTTGTTATGATGGAAATGAAATTAATGAAATTGATAAGGGGAAGGAAGGGGGTGCTCAATCTACCCTATTCATTCAAAAGTGAATAGTCTCTTGTGGATGCTATCTTCATTTACCTCCAACAGTTCGATTAATTTTAATTAGACTTGTTTATTAGAAGCTTTAAGTGTGTTTATTTAGCAGTGAAGCCTTTTGGGTGCTCCTGTCCGAACAGACTGAAAAAGAAGTGCAATCAATTAAATCATGTAAGGAAAGAGGAAGTGAAGACTAATTCAGCAGGGTGTAGGTAATGTTCGATCCTAGAGGTGCATTGCACCTTTAAATCTTTACCATTTCTTACAAACCAGATGAAATGCCTCCTTGAAGTCACTCTGAAAACAGAGGCAATGTAGAGAATATATTAGACCCAGTATCTCCATGACAGCGCCTGTATTAAAAATGGATGGACAGCTTCCGAATACCCATTGTTTGCTGTCACCACAGATAGGATTCGGCTAATGAAACAGCTAATTAGATTTTTGTAATCCTGTCGACATTGTTTGAGAGGTGACATTTTGCTTGAATTTCTCATGTGGATCTCTTCAGTCTAGGAAGGAATACTTTCCTCTGGCCAATTTGGCTCTTGTCAGTTTGCTGGAATGGCAGTTCCCTCTGTTGGTGTAATGAAATCACTTCCTTCCCAAACACAACTATGTCACTCAGTGTTTAAAGAGAAAAGAATAGGAAAATGAGGATCCGATTAGTCAAACAGGCCTGTGTTCAAAATCCATTTCTGAAATCAAATAGTAGAATTGGATTGAGTTCATAATGGAAGAATTACTTAGGTATTATTACAAACTGTATTACATATTCATCAACTTGCTGAATGTGCATGGCTTTGCCAGACATTCTCTACTCCCCACTCCTCATTTCTATCCAGTGCAGATGCAGCGAAGGGATAACAACCAAGTTAAAAGCTGTCTAAATTAAGGAGTGATTAAGACAAGTTTGGGTGAATGCTGAATATTAATCTCACAGGCCACATTCGTCTACAATTAAGAAGATGCAACTTGCACGGATAGTTCTCTGACTTCAGCAGTGCATCATGATGAGACTAATTTATGACAGAATGTTGTCTTTGAAGCTTAACTGAGTTGTGTGTTGTTTTTTGTTGAAAGCCTCCTTGCTAATAGTGTTTCTGCTGGTATTGATTTCTAATGGGAGTTGGGAGCTTTATTCCCTTAGAGATTCTTATGAAATCCCTGCAATTAGAGAAACAAAATTACACTGACCAGAAAAGCTGTATTAATTGGTAACTCAATATAGTTTGACCCAGATCATCTGTGTTTCGGCCTGGGTGGTCCCCTGCCATCTGTGGGGCTCTGAGTTCTGTCTGCAAGGAGCTCTCTGAGCGGCTCAAATTATACTCAGAAAAGTATTTTTGTTAAAAGTCCTTATATTTAGTATGTTAAAATAACAAAGTTGGGTGAATCAGTGTGCAAATTACCAACCTTCAGGGCAGGTACACTTTGTTGAACAGCCTTGTGATGTCAAACATGTTCTCCAGACTTATATGATATAATAAATACTGTAATGTAACTCAAAGTATTTCTATGAATCTATATGGCAAGTGACCTGCACAACTGACCGGATTATGGGATTACTTGATAAAGTATCTTGTTAGCTGCCATTGTATTAACACCACAGGCCTATTCAGTTTAATTACATAAATGGTATATGAATATGCTGTATTTCTTTAGCGCCCTCTCAAGGGCTTAATGCACAGACTGTGTCAGAACATCTCTGTTGTAGTAGATGGCATCTCCACAGTGTTCTTAGGCAAACTTCAGCAAAGAAAGTTAAGTCTTGAGTCAAGTCAGAGGTCAAATGGGATTAGAAACTGGATCTCTTAACTGAGTTCCAGCTGTTGGTGAGTCTGTTTTATCAGCTACTTTTTATGGTATTTTTGTCAGACTATTTTGACTTTTTTTTCTTGCATCAGAAGAGCTGTGGTTTTCAGGAACTTGGGTGTAATGTTGAAGCACGGGTACTATTACCTTCAGTTCTTATTTTAAGGGAGAAGACAACGGTTTTCTGTGATCAGATATGAACCACAGAATTAGTACCCTTATAAAAAGAGGAGAAAAGAAAAGGCTAATTGCAAAGGACATTTGGAAAACGTTTCAAACTTTCCACAGCAGATTCTATTTCAGTAAAATTTGATCAACTTTTAGCACGACTTTTCATGAATTTTCTTTTCCGTTGCCGTTCTTTGTCTGCCTTATGTATATTTAGAACTCATCTGAATAGCAGCTTTGGTTTCTTCAGATGCTGTCATCCACGTTTTGCGTAACTGAGATATTCCGTATTCAGAATACATCTGAAATGAAATAAATTACATGGGACATAACTGCTTTCACAGCATTGTTGGAAACCTGCTGGTCTTTTTTATGGGTTTTTAAATGTTTAAACATTGTACTTAGAGTGTATGTCTAAGAGATTGTGTCTCATACCTTTGGGTTTCTTTTATTTTTAAAAATTGTTGAGAAGCTTTTGGAAAAAGCTTTTTAAAATAAAGCAATATTTACTTTTACAAGAGAAGCTATCAACTTTTAATCATTATCTTTTAGTGGTTATTTTGAAAAACAATTCTTTTTAGGTACTGAAAAATTTCATTTTATTTTTTCTGTTGCTGATATTGAAATACTTTTCTTTCTGAAAATAAGAATGGCTCAAGTAGAGCAAGATGAATTTCTACAAAATACTTTATACCTGTCCTTACCTAAAGGGGCTATTTTTAGCATGTATAGGTCATGGCAAGGTTTAAAGGACACTAAAAAGGGCAACTTCTATATTTTTGTAGGGTGTGTTCATTCATTTTTTAAATATGGACATTTTTGTAGTAAGAAGTAGAAGAAGAAAAGAATTTCACATTCTTCTTGAATTTTGAGATATTAATAAGTTTGGTCACTACAGACACAAAATCAGTCCTCTTAGTAACATAATTGTAATTTAAAAACATCTGAGTCATGTAACCCTTCTGCATAGCTATTCATTATCAGTGATAATTGTATGAAAAGGAAGTTGGTCTTCTGCTCCTGCTGTTTATTCTCCACCAGAAAGCATAATCCTTTGTTTGTGGACAGCACAAGTAGCAGCTTTGGAGATCATAATTATTTCATACCTGGGGCTTAGAAGACACTGAGGGGAAAAAGATACTCTTAAGCCTTGTGTGAAAATATTGAATTTACTTAAAGTTACTTTTCAAAGTTTCAGTTATCTGAGGCATGAGAATATCTGTAAAAGATGTTCATCTGCTCAGTCCACAAGTATGCATGTGAATGGGTTACTGGAATCTGTGCATGGAACAGTGCTGATCTAGTTATAGTACACAAAGCAAAACACAGCAAAAACAGAAAAAGGAAAATAATAACAGGAGATGTGGCACAAAAGTAAACACCGAAACAGCATATTATCTTACAGTGGAAGTATAACTGACTGACAGAGAATAGATTTGATCTTCCTTGGTTCCTTATGAAACTGGTATGAGCTAGTCTGACTGAGAAGTCTGGGAAAGAGAGAACAAAATCTGTGACCAGGTGGACCAAGTGGTGGTAGTTTTTTTCTTCCCCTCTGGTAACTATTGTCCTTCTTTGTAATAGTTGTTGATATGGTATTCATGGCCATATTTCCAGTGCAAGTGTGATGCTATGCAAATACATCCTTTTTCCAATTGTTTATCTGATACAAGTTAAAACAAATTTACATGCTTCAAAAGACAGGTATTGTATTTTCAAACTTATAACTTACCTAAATTATCTAAAGTGACAGGGATATTAAGCATCATATGTGACTGTTTCAGTGCAACTACGGCACATTTTGGTATTCCTGTCCATACTGGCTGAGGATATGTATTCTAGCAGACAGCAGCTAATGGTAATTGTAGCTCTGTAAGAAATCATATTTTCTATTTTAAAAAGTAGTGATAGATTTCCATCTCTTAATTTATCAATCATTTGTATCACCAGGACTCAATATATAGAGACAGTGTGCTCAGGGTCTAGAAATTGCCAAGATTAAAATCCAAATCATTTAAACCCCAGAACTGTATGGTTCAGTTTAATTTCCATGTGTATAATTTTGAAAAATATCTGATGACTTTGGTGACAGGGATGAAATTTTATTTCTGTAGGCCCAACACATCTGTGAAAGAGCAATCTTCATTCTACTTTGATTTCTTCATCATCAGAAAAATAGCCAGCTAAATTGCAACTTTTCTATCAGTGATAGTAATTTGACAAGAATACGGAGCTCAATTTTAAGCTTTGAGCTGAGTTAGTGGCTAAGAGAGCAAAAGAAATCCTCCACTGAAGCTGAGCATACTTGATTTGTGGTTGCCAAAATGATTAATGTTAAACCTCATAAGACATTTTTCGTAACAGAGTCAGTTTGAAGTAGATCAACATTAAAACAATAGTTAAGCATGTCACAATATGTTAAAGCATATTAACATCCATTTTATTTTGGCAGAACCAATAGTTCATTTCAATTTGATTTTATTTATAACGTATTTAACATGAGCATACGCAAGTAGGAAGGAAACAGGATGGTGAGTAGTTTCTGCTTAAAAAAAAATAAATCATTATTTGACCTGTAAGAACATATTACCAATAATATAAAACAAAAAGGTGCTATATATTCTGAAGAGTTTGTCTAAACAAAAGTGATGTGCAAGAACTGCTAGGGAATGAAGATGATAGCTTCAATGGTATGAGCCCACTGTATAACTTTCAGCATGTGTGGTTTGATGTTTCTCAATAAACTGTTTCATAATGTTAAATATTCTGTGCAGACCTGTACCATCTTGGTGTTCTCTGAGAGTTCTTTCACGTGCTACTACCACCAGTTTCTTCTCTTCATGCAGGTTCAGTTATTTCTTCACTGGTGTGAGAAACGCTCGCTCACGGATAAAAAGGTAGAGAAGACAAAGTCTTCGAAGCAAAGATAAAAGTTTATTCAGGATCGAAATAAACGAGTCAGCTGAGTCAAGTGCCTCCCAAAAAGAGCACACTTAGCTACAAAGCTTCAGGTATTTATGTCCTGTATCCTTTTCCCATTGGTTAGGTACTTTAGGGCACACATTCTTTCACGACCCGTTAGCCAATCACAAACTTAATTCCTACTTTTCTCCTTTTAAGGAGTTGTTTTTCTAAGTTACACATCTCTGCTTGTGTCATCGACATACAAAATGGCTGAAGCAAAACAATTCCATCTCTCACACTGGTCTGCCTTTTTCTTTGTCCCCAAATACACGTGCACTGATCAACTCTTGAGCAAACGACCGGATTGATGGTGGTACAGTCCACAGCTCAAAAACAAGTACTAGACAGAACACAACCGTACTGCTCGGTTATTTCCCTTTCCCATTTTGTGTAATAAAGCTGTCCATCATCCAGCTCTGCAAATAGTGGAGCATGTCTGTTATGTAAAATATGTCAGCGAGATGTTGCCTAGGAAGCAGATCTGTTGTGATCCTGTGCTCCTGAAAGCTAGGTCTGGAGAACAGTTTAGTGTATTGACATTGCTTAGTGTCCTGGGATCTCTTTACAATGGTAGTAATTGGAAAGATAGATGTAAAATGGAGGGGAGACATGTCCCAGGGACTCGTGCGCTCTCTATCTGTATTTCACAGAAAGATAGCAATGGATATCTTTTTGTTTCCTGGCATTTTTGCAACTAAATGGAAGAGATTTAATATATCTGTTTCTAAATGTATTTAATCACTACTGACATGTCCTTCAGCAACCGAAGTCAGTGTGTTACGCATCAGCTTGGTCCAAAAAAGCTTAGTCCAAAAGTCAGCAGTGCTTCAGAGGAGAAATATGACTGAAAAGCTGGTAGTAAAATTATCTTGTGTTATATGTGCCATCACTTCTGCTAAAGTGCTTATGGTACCATTTCAGCCATTAATTTAAAGCAATTAGATTAGGAATCCATATGGCGAATTCTCACTGGAATGGCATAAAGGAGGAAGGAAAAAACAAGCGAACAAAAAAATCCTAGTGGCCTTGAAAGTTTTGGGTTTTATAATGTGAAGTCTGTGGTTGTGCCACCTAGGAACAAAGGCGGCTGTTGCTCTTATAAGCTTCTTCAGAAACTTAGCAAATTCTGTTGAGCTTTAGGCACTGGTGATGGCTAAATGTATTCAGAGGTAGCCCTGTGCTCTCTCTTGTTCTCAGTGTGCCGGGGCTGTTTGACTTCCTGTTTTCAGGGAGATTTTGAGGTTAGTATCTCTACCTTAAGTATCTGCTGTAGTGATTAATATTTATTTCCCAAGAACTCTCTTAGGAGTGGCCACCAGGATGTGGGTACAATAGCAAAGGTACCCAGCTTCAATCACAAATGATAGCTATCATGAAATTACATTATTGTAAAAACTGCTAGAGGCCCCGTCACCCAAACTGCACCTGCTGATCTTCTGTGTACTCGTGGGATTTTCTTCAGCTGCCTTTTCCCTGATAGAATGTCTTTCAGAGGAGCAGAGTTTATATTCTTGTTATATATTCTGCAGAAAATATCACAGGGATATTTTTCCCGGTGTTTAATACAAAAAAAAAAAAAAAAAAAGGAAGAAATATTTTAAAATAGTAAATTGTTTAAAAGTGTCTAACTTAAGTCAGCTATCTCAAGGAATATTGTAGTATTGTACAGATCTTGTTTCACATAAATCCATTTATTTTTGTTTGGAGCCTTCAGTTATGTGTTAAGGTACTTTCTGAAAACACTGCCTTTCATTCTGTTGACATACTTATTGGTCAGGATTTCTCTGAGGAAAGACAGGCTCTTTACTAAGCACCTTTTAAAGACAGATGGTTGAATAACTTGCTTTCTGATCTTTCTGGAAATGGACTTTACTTCTGATGGAGAGAGTTGGGTTTTTTTAAATGTCAATTTTGCTTTGCATCTCAGCAGATGAAGCTCTACTTAGATATAATTCCTTACAAGTCGGGCCCTTGGTATTAAGCAACATTTTGCAAGACAGTTTAAAATTTCTACAGAACAATGTAGCCTGCTTGAAAGTAATCGTTCACTGAAGCTGTGAAACTGGGTTCTGCACATAAAAATGTGATTTAGTCTTGGGGCTGCTGGTGAAAAGCAGATGATGGTGCTTGTGGAATAACTAAGGGCATCTAATGCAATGCAAACATTGAACAAAGGCCAAAAGAGCCCTGTGGGACAGTCCATGGGAACAGCTGTGTCTTACCACGGTGAAGGCAGCGCATTTTGCTGCTGCTATACAGTGAAAATGAAAGTTGTGAGCTCGAAATGAAGCAAACATATTCAAGCTGTGTAAGAAAGCTGCTTTTTTTTTCTTGCTTACACTGTGAAAGAAATATTTTCATTTTTCCATTATTATGCTTATGCAACCTAATGTTAATATAGCATATCTTACACAGATGTGGTAAGTATCTGTCTAATAGGGTAACTGTCAAGTCCTTATATTGTGAGCTTATATGAGGAAGGACTCATAACAGGATTATTTCACTGACTAATTGTGATTTTAGACAATTTTCCCAATATAAATGCCTCTTGTCTGTGAAATGGGTATGAAAATCGTAATATAAAGGTATATATTAAAAAAATACTTTTCAGAACTTTTTGTAAAAACCTACTACATAGGTGCTTACTCTTAAATATGATCATAATAAAATAATGAAAGTCAGTGCCTAACATGGGATAGAGAAAGCCTGGCAGAAATCTCATTCACAAATCTGAGCTTTCTTGCTTACACACTGAGTGAACAATGCCCTCTGCTGATTGTGGGGAGAAAAATTGCTAAAACCCTGGAACAATATATCTGAGACAAAACTTTCAGATAAGGTAAACTAGGATAATTCTGCTGCTGTTTATTGACATATATAAGGCTCTGTCTGTGATTTATTTGCTTACTGCAGATTATATATATATATGTGATTAAATATGTTTGAGGAGATACTTGCAAAGTCTTCATACCTACCTGTATTTGTGTAAATTAAGTCTTTTAATAATCTAAAAAATGCTGATGTCGATACATTTTTCAGACTAGGTGGGCAGTATCCATGAGTTTCATCTATTCATCAGTATGATCCTGAAAATTAATGGCTTCAGTGAGAGTGCAAATTCTGTTGAAATCTAGAGATAAAACAGAGAACAGGAATTGTCACTGGATTACTCAGTACCTCCAAAACTGTTTGTACCTGCCTGAAGTCCTTGCAGAAAGGCAAGGAAAGATTTGGCAAGAGCAGTTTGAATGGGGGTTTCTGTTGGAGATGTCTCTAGGGAGGATTGCTCGACGACAGCAAAGTGTCTGAGTCCTCTTGGTGGCTGCTGCTGCTGCTGCCCTTAGTGGGCAAAGGCCATTCAGAAAGAGGTGCTTTTGTTCTGAGACAGAAGATGAGTAGAAGGAGGCAAGAATCAGAAGAGACTTTAAGTGAAATACTCTAAAAAAGAGGAAGAGGGGATCAAAATCTCGTGCAAAAATGTTTATTTATGATTCTTTCTAGGTGTCTGACATAATATTGTTGAAAGCAGCAAAAGGCTCAGTAGCGTATTGTCCAGTCATGCTACCTGGAGCTATACCTTTGGGCCTTGAAGACCTCGACCTGAAACATGTCTGGCAAAGGGGCTAGAGGTGTCCCGGTTAGTTTTCTTGTTGATTGATGAACAGAGGTACCTGATCTAACACCCCAAAGCAGATAGCTATCAGGCATTTTTTGATAGAAACCTGCTTTTCAAAAAAATTAAAAAGAAGATTGGCAACACAAGTAATGTGAGTGGTATTTTCCCTCTGGTGTCAAACCTCACCACAATATTTTGAAATACGGAAAAGAAGATAAAAACTATAAGTGTGGGGGTTTAAACTTCCTGAACAGCTTTTTAAACTTTCTTATATGTTTTGAGGCATGTTTAAATTTAAATGAGTTGTGTTTATTGTCTCTGGATTATTTCACTAAAACACACCAAATTTATAAGTTTTTTTGTCACTAGTTTTCAGGAGATTATAAAGGTTATACGGTTATTCTGTCTAAAATACAGATGGATACATATATGCTCATTTTAAAATATGACACATAGTTATGTACATGTAAAAATGAAAAAAACTTCACACCAAGAGCTGCTGTAGTGTTCATGTACTAATTAATATTAGAAATATGTCTATTCCCGAAATCTAATGATTTGGGTTTTAATGCTGGTAATGTGGTTCTGTTCTGTTATTGTTTACTTCTGAAATACCTACCTATCAAAAAAGACCGACCCCAGCACCCAAAAAAACCTTGCACCCTCCCACATGTTCCATACTTATCACCTTGCAAAACAAGACAGAAGTGAAAAAAGATATAAATTAAGATTCTTTTAAGCCAAACCATTCAGTGATGCTTATGACATGACTTTGGTAGCCATAGGCCTATGAATGCTACATGCATTGAGATGGATTGAAGGCTGTAATGTCTGAGGTTTTGTTATTTGTATCTATGAAAATTAATTTTTTAACCCAACAATTCTTAGTTTAGGTCATTGCATTTCTGTTTATTACAAATGAGATTTTTCTTCCTAATTTATTCTCTTCCTCTTACTGTTAACTGCCAGGTAATAGTTTATGCCAATTCACCATTCTGGGTGAGATTCAATTCTAGCATACAGGATATATTTAGGACAGTATGAGATAACAGAATGCTTGTAAAATACAGAAGCTAGATGTAATGCCATTTGCTATCATCTCTAGAATCTGAAAGATTTAACTGTAACAATAGAATATTCTTAAAATGTTCAGCCACATGCCATCCAAGCAAAGCATTGTATGACCTCCCTGAATAAGCTAAAAGGATAATGTGGGTAAGCTTTCTTGGGCATTACAGTGTTTATGGGAAAACAAAAAACAGGGTGATGTAAGAGTAAAATAATGAAGTTAGATTCAGAAAGAGTTAAATTCTTTCAAGACAATTCTTGCTTTGCAAGCTGATATGACAAGGATTATCAGATCTCACCCTGAAGGTGTTATCTGATGTTGGGCGTGTGTGAAATAAGGTTAGAAAGAATGCTGCTACTCCTAAAAATCAAATATTTTCTTTTAATCATTTCAGTATTGTTTAGATCCATCACTGCATAAAGCACTGCAGTAATTTGTGATGGTGATTAATGTGTGTGTCCCTTGATTCTAGAGGAATCTGGGGCTTTTCTGTTACATAATTTTCCAGCTAATCTTTACTACTCTCTTCCCAGCTCTTTCTCTGCCAGTGCAGGGAACTGGAAGCAACATTCATGAACTCATAACTTCAGTCCTGCAGACTGGAATTCAGAAGTGGCAAATGTGGGTCTGTGGCATCTCCTTCAGAATTCCAGAGGAGAAAAATACTGTGTCTTTTCCACGACCGGTTGACTGGAAGCCCTTGTGAGCAGCAGAATTTCTAAAACTATAAAAATACCCGGCTGATGACTGTTTGACAAGGGTCTTCAATTTTTTTTTACTCCTCCACTTCTCAGTGCTTATCATAGAAGTCTTCTGAGTCAGGTATTGAGTCAGGGCATTCTGTGATGCTCTGGTAACTACCATATTTTAGTTCTTGCCCGATAAAAACCTGAGAGATAGTTGTTTGACTGCTCCTTTGAGGCCTTTGTGTCATTAGGTTTATTCTTTCCAGCTTTCTCATACGTCAAAGAATTCAAATAACACAATGTGCAAAAGTTTTTTGGTCAAATGTGATGTGTAAGAATGAATATTAAGTCAGTCATCATTGTCTTAAGGATGCAGATAGTATGAGTAAATAACACAAACGTTTTTTTCTCTACACAATATACATGTGCCTGTAGAAAAAATACTAAGGGAATACTTAACTGATGACATGAAAATGTAGATTAATTATTTTTTTTTAAATGAGTAATGCTTCCCTAGACATGTCCCCTTGTCTCAGGATGTAATATAGCAGCACTTCTCTCAAATCTGCATTCAATTAGCAACTGGTGGTGTTAAGTTCAATTAAGTTAATACTTTGATTAGTACAATATAGCTCTCTCAAGAAATGTTGGTGTTACATATCCACTTTTTTCTCATTTTCCATGAGAGGTAGATGATTCTTGAATGCCCATTTAATCATGTTTTAGTCTTTGCATTCTAGAGCACGTACCATCAAAGTGCCAATGTCGGAGTGTTCTCAGTTACATTTGATGATTTTAGACTATATGGTAGAAGCTTTCCTCCAGATTTGTCATTTGTTTACAGTAGGAAAAAACAAAACAACCCAAGCGAAAACAAAAAAAACAAACAACCCTGCCCATGATTGTGAACTTTTAGCCTTACTGGGGTGAATGGGAAAGTTCTTATTACTTCAAATGACAGGATCCTGCAGACTTATACTTGTAGCAGTTACTTGAGTAAAAAGTGCTTGCTTGAGTAAGAACAAAAAGATCAGACAAGCAGATATAAAGTCTCTCTTTACCAAGATCCTCCATTCGTGTCAGAAACATTTATTCCTTTCATATAGGTATATTTATCATAGCAGAGTCAGCTCCCCCATTGTTCTCTTATTGATCAGCTGTTGATTGCTGATGTGATGTACATCAACATTGCACATTACCTGTGTGACAGAGAGCAGCCAACTGCTGTCCATTCCTCTCTCCTGTTATGGATGGTGGTTCAGCCAAACCAGTGTTCTGTTCAGGACAGAAAAATACCCTGGGATGGATCTGAGAGTGCTTAGAAACATCACTGCAATTCTGGAGATGCTTTTACCGTCTGCTTTGCATCAGCTTCTGGCAAGAATACCCATAGAGTGAGCTTAATACAGTGAGGTACAATCTTAAACCTCAGTACAGTGAGAAAAACACTGCAACATAAGACCAAATGAAGCAACATTGGGTTCTTTTTAGGCTATTATGATGTATTTTTCTGTCTGACGTGTGTCTCCAGGGTTTTCTTTCTTTATTTAGGCTTTTAGAAAGTGTTTTTTACTCTGTTCTGTAGCTGTTGTTGA
This sequence comes from Charadrius vociferus, assembly GCF_000708025.1. Lineage (NCBI taxonomy): Eukaryota > Metazoa > Chordata > Aves > Charadriiformes > Charadriidae > Charadrius > Charadrius vociferus. The sequence goes on from NW_009647032.1 coordinate 1,218,301, forward strand.
ATTCTTTTTGTTGTTTTTTTTTTTTATTTCCCCTTCTGAGTATTAATTAGCTTTCCTTTTTCAGCAGATATAAATGTCCAGAGTGCCAACTGAGTGAGGAATGAGAAGGAAAATAACAGTTAATACTCTTATGTCTCAAAGAAGAACACACTCGTAAATAGTTCCTGTACTTAAATCTAAAATCATTCCTATATTGTTTCAGTTTTAATAAGAAGTAATAATAAAAGTATATAAAAATAAAATATATTCAAATAATAAAAGTAAATGGGTAGTTTATGCATATTTCCATCAAACAAGTGTTGTGCTTAGGTTGTGTATTTTGTAGCAGATATTTTAATGACTGAACTGCATCTTGATCACCGTTTCTTTCCAAGTTGTTGTATTCTGCCAGTAGAAAGGATGTGGGAAAATGAATGGAAAAGATTTGTAGGGATTGGCTTTGCATAGCTAGTTCTTCAGTCCTTGCTTCTGCTGCTCTTTGTTGCAGCAGGTGTGGGAGGATGTGCTTTATAACACTTTGCAGAAGGGACTGTTTTCTTCTAGCTGTTGTCAAAATCTGGGGACTTCTCAAGTAGGCTGACAAACTCATTAAATAATAACACCAGTTTTGTTGTTTCAGTAAGGGGTTAAACTTTGAATTTGAAGTGCAGCACATTATTCGACCCTTATACCTAGTGATTATAAGCAGTAGGTAAATATTTAAACATTGATTCCTTGATTGTTATCTCTGTGACTAACTGTGTGGTATTCTGCAACAGTATATCACATTCAGTAAGGATGACTAATGCACTGAACTGCAGGGTTATTTTGTAGAGGCAAATATGTTACCTTAGAAATTGGGAAGGACACCGGGGAGAAATGCCATAAGATTTCTTGGTGCTAATAGCTTCAGGTAAGTATTGTATCCGCTGAACAGACAGTGTAATATCTGCCTATGTAATTTGCTGTTGCCTAGCCATGATTTTTCTGTTTGTCTTTCTTTGGGCTGCTTTAATTGTTGAAAATTGTTAGTCTGTCTTTGAGAGAATCAGTCAATATTAGAGCCCTGCGCAGGCTGCGTATTAATACTTAATCATATTTTGAAATTTTTGAGACACGTGTTTTAGCGTCATTTAGCTAATTGACAAGCAGCTGAATATGAGCTGGCAGTGTGCCCAGGTGGCCAAGAAAGCCAATGGCATCCTGGCTTGTATTAGAAATAGTGTGGCCAGCAGAAGTAGGGAGGTGATTGTGCCCCTGTACTCAGCACTGACGAGGCCACACCTCGAGGTATTACCGAGGTATTACCGAGGTATTACCTATTATTAGAGAGATACCGAGGTGCTGGAGCGAGTGCAGAGGAGGGCAACGAAGCTGGTGAAGGGCCTAATAAACAAATCATATGAAGAGTGGTTGAAGGAGCTGGGACTGTTTAGGTTGAGAAGGAGGAGGCTGAGGGGAGACCTCATCACTCTACAACTATTTGAAAGGACACTGTAGAGAGGTTGGTGCTGGTCTCTTCTCACAGGTAATTAATGACAGAACGAGAGGGAATGGCTTCAAGCTCCAACAGGGTAGATTTAGACTGAACATTAGGAAAGAATTTTTCACAGAAAGAGTGGTCGGGCATTGGAATAGGCTGCCCGGGGAGGTGGTTGAGTCACCATCCCTGGATGTGTTTAAGAGCCATTTAGATGTGGTGTTGGGGAATATGGTGTAGGGGAGAACTTTGTAGAGTAGTGTAGATGGTTGGACTCGATGATCCCAAGGGTCTCTTCCAACTTAGACAATTCTATGATTCTATGATTCTATGATTTTATGTATTGCCTGGGGAACGAAAGGCCAGTTCTTCATTCAGTTTTTGGTTTCTGTGTTTAGAAGAAAGCAAATATTGTGCTGATGGAATAATGAAGTTTGCTAACAACATGAATGTGAATATCCTGTTCTAAGAGATTTAAAACAAAATCAAACTATTTTTATAAGAAATGAATTGAAACTAGGCACCACCACTTAAAACCTAGCTTACCTTATGCCTAATCCAGTGGATTTAAAAATAAATTATGGGCAACGGAATTTTGTTTTCATTTCATATCTTGACTGTTCCTGCCACTAGTGTGTGATTGCCAGATGTATCAAAAAGACTTAGTGTATTTATATGATACAAAGAGCTGGAGAGTGTAGACTTGAAAAAAGACGCTCAGTACGTATTAGCACTGTGTTTTGCTAGGTTTTATGAAAAGAAACATATCCTACATTAATGTGTTCTAAAACTAAACATTATACAAGGAGAAAAAAAGAGATATTAACAAACTTATGAATGGAGTAATACTGTAAGGCTGTTTAAAACGAGTCTATCCTGCAACGTGTACAAAGAGTATTATTAATGAACAGTGTATACTGTAGTATACCAATAAAATTTATACTCAAATATTATGGTAGTGAAGATGCTATAGTATCTTGAAAAATTCAATATAAAGCTGAATTTGTTGCCCAGGAATAAATCCTACTTCAAAGGAGCTAGGCTGATCCTGGGATCTCCACAAGTGCAAGATAAAAATTCTTTTAAGATTGCAGACCTGCCCATTTGTATATTCACATACTCCCTTTGAGATGCACATTCATTTATTTGTTCATTGTTCCAGAGGCATAGGGAGAGAGGAAAGGTGTCTTAGTATACAGGGTTATTAGTCCTGAAGATCTTCCAAGATGAAGTTCAATTTTAGTATCATGAACAAAAATAATTACTTGAACTTGCCTACCTTTTCCCCTACCTGGGTGGAGGGTGGGGTTTGCTGCTAAATCAATTCTTCAAATTGCTTCTTTTTGCTAGGTTTTTTTGCTAGTGTGTAAATCATTAGAAGAATCATTAGAAAAGGAAGGAAGGAGAGGGAGGGAGGGGATCACTGGAGAGAAGCCAAAGAAACCTACCTATTGCCAATACTGTCAACTCCTTTGGCAATCACTAATTATTATGCTTCTTTTGTGGATCTGAATGATTACATCTTTCTAAGTATTTACACAGCATTTTAAAACTGTTATTTGAACCTCCAAGCTCAGGAAAAAAACAAGAAAAAAAACCAACACGTGAGAAATCCCTTAATATCCTGGCACATCCATGTGGTGAGAATCAGAATTACAACTTGAACGCTTTGAGACCATATCAGAGAACCCTTTCAACCTCCTGCTTTTATATTGCAACCACTTGCATTCATGCCCACTTTTTAACAAATCCACTTTTTCAGAGCACATCACTGAGCACTCCAAGTTGGTTTAAAACTTTCTTCTGATATTAAAGAAATCTGGAACATACTCCCAGACTTGCCACTCTGGCATTTGCATTATTATTTTTCTTACTTCCACAATTTACTTACTAGAAGCTTTGTGATGTTTTTTGAAGCATGTTGTTAAAAGCTGTGGATGAAGTTGGCGCCTATGGTACAGCCTTTTTGGATGTATTTTGTAGACTGTATTTGATTCTCACTGGCACTGTTGTAAAACAGTGGAATATTATATTAGACTACTTAATCACAATCAGATTTCAATTTGTTAATCTGAAAACATATGTATTTTGTTCTATGCTTATATCTTTGGGCTTTCCTTCCATAGTATAATGAATCAATGGAAGTTTTCTGGGATCAGCAGTTTCAGGAAAGTTATAATGAGCAAGCCTACAAAAAACAAATTTGTGCATTGCTATGGATAAGCCATAGGCATCGAAGGCTTAGTGTGACAGAAAGGGCATTTCTTAAACTGAAAATGTATAGTAAATGTAATTTTTTAGAGTTGTGGAGAGAGGCACAATTCATCTTATATAGGAACACTGAGTATTTCTAAATTAATGCATTTATCATTTGGTACATTGTTTTGGTGTTTGGATCCAAATGATTGCTTGAATTAATAATGCCTTGCAGAGGTTTGGTCCAGATTTTAGAGCATACTTATTTCTTGTGCAGCTGCACATGCGGAGACCTCCACAGGAGTTTAGCTATGCTGAGGACTGAGTAAAAACTTGAACAAAGACCTTTTTAAATATCAATATGACAGATACACTTAAATCAGTTCACAGCAATAATGATTCAAAGCAAAGTGCCCAATAAAAGCATAAGCCAGTCCAAAAATATGAAACAGTTTATTGCATGTGTCTACAAACACAGAGGATGTAGTGTTGTGGAGTACAGAGGAGATATACCTTTATTTCTAAGGAACATCACAGAAGATCTGGCAATCTAGATAAGCTTTTCACTGATTGCATTGACTCCACAGGGCATATGAACTGCTGATAGCCATCATTTACTCTACCAAGCTTATTTGCTACATGTTCAGAAGTTCTGGATATCTATAATTTTATTTTCCATCCCTGCCTTTACAGAAATAATATCAACATCATTGTGCTGTTCATAAAAATGTGTGAATGTGAACTTGTGAAAAAATTTGCTGACATGACAAATTGTAAACAATTCTAGTATGCACTGACAAGTACATCAATGTATGTTATTTCCTTTTGTGGTGTTACACTTGCAAGCACCTTGTATACCTGTTCACAGCAATGTCACATTTTGAAAAATAATGTAGTCAGTAAACAGGCCTCAATTTTAAGAGCATTTTGATGAAGTCTTTTGTTGCTAACTGTACTTTATCTGATATTATGATTACAGATTAGCAGTTTTTGTGTAATACAGGAATGTCTAACACTTGCAATGATCAGAATATTATTTCTTTATATGCTTTTTATTATAATTTCAACAATTCCTAACACTTTAGCAACTGAGCGCTCTTCTAACGATTATCAATGACAAAAGTAGAATCAATACAAATAGCCCAAACTTGCATCTGTTGCTCAAAAAGAGGCATAATTATTCTAGAAATTTTAGAATTATTTTTTAGAAATTTTAAGTAGATGGGATCTTAAAAGTCTGCCTTACCTTATTTTAAATGATACAGTTTTTTTTCCGGTATACTAGTGCATGAGACTTTTATGAATAGCTTTTCAATTCATTTGCAATTCTGCAAGATAAAAGTTCTTTGGTTTTAATTCTATGTGAAATAGATCTCTCCAAAATATACAGTAAACTAAAAGTTAAAAAAATAATTAAAAAAATCAGATGAAATGTTCTATTTTTTGTCTCCTTTAAAATAACTTTTAATATACAAAATTCTAAATGAAAAAATATTTGAGTAAACCCCAAAATATTTAGCATTGTGAAAAGCTGAACTCTTAAAAATTATATTATAAGAATGGATTGAATACATTAATACTGTCTTAATTTGAATAATGGCTGGATGCTTTCTTGATACTACGCGGTTTGTTTTGCCCCTAAACTTGATCATGAAAATTAGTCCTTCCATACTTTTCTAAGTATGTATTCTTTCTATCAAACTAAATATTTTTAGAACAATTGATCTTATATGATATATCACCATGCTGGTGGAAACGGGGATAGAGCAAATGTCTAATTTCTGCTTTAATTCACTAGACATTCTTTAGTGTAGAAAACCTTCAATTTTGTGCAAATAAAAGGTAGGGGCTATATAATTGAAAAAGAGAAAACATTTAATGTAGCTATTGTTTTACTCTAAGGAGCTATGCTGAAAAAAAAAATGAAAGCAAAAAAACAAGATGAAAGATAAGTTATATCTTCTGTGGGACCAGGTAATTGATTGATAATTGACTACAGTGGAAGTAGGCCCACGTACTTTACTCAGGATGTGGCCCATTGTTATTGTTGTTTCTATTCGTTTGGAAACTTAAGATCACCACAATTTGATTAACAGTGAAGAAGAATTAAATCCGTTTTACCTTTGTTTGAATGTTGAATTACATAATGATAGTTTTTTTGTCTTTTGATTAGCTGTAGGTCATTTCTGAGGACAGTGAATCTGTTTATTCATGAGACAAAACTGGATATTTTATCTATTGGATTTCTTTTCTACCATTCAACTAGTGAATTCAAATGATTTTTTTTTAAGTCTTCTAGACTTTGGATGCTTCACTGAATGCTAGTTTTGTGACACTATAAATAATTTTATTAATGATACCTTTTGATCTGAGATTAAATATTGTTTTACTTATAACACTTAATTTTTCATATTTATTGGCCAAAAATTATTTCAGAATACAACCATGTACAAAATAGTAATTATTAAATAACCACAAACAAAACTTTCTGGGTTCAGCACATTAGAAATACATCACTTCTAAGAAACAGTAGGCACTGGTTCTGTAGCAATAACATTATAATCCTGTAATTTTTTGTAGGGGGGGGTGATCTGCTTTCACAGATTTGAAGCTTGCACATTTATGTGCACATGAGTTTTGTTAATGCATATGTACTTGTTCCTTTGGCGGGAATTGTCACAGTTGTGTTTCAGGCACTTAAGGAGAGCTTCGCATGCTACTCATGAGTGATGCACTGTATGTCCAAATTCTCTTTGTCAAAAGCTATCCAGCAATAATTCATTGGATCAAGTGCAGTGAATACATTGTTGGGGTCATATCCAGATTCTTTCCTGCAAAACTACATGTAGACTATGTTATAATAAATAGCCCTCGTCTAGAGGAATACAGCTGGAGTCAATTTTATCTTCCTTTTCATATTACTCATAATGAATTCTTTGATACATAGTTTTACATTTTTAGGGGACACTTAGCTGTCCTTATGAATTCTTCCAATTTGTGAAAAGTTGAAAGCACTTACAACTTCCCAACTTTGCAAAAGTCTGTGATAACCATATTTCTTTGTATAAAATTAAAGTTTTCCAGCTTTCCTTTGTAAAAACACTAGTTCTGTGACAGCTTCTCGCAGAAGTGTTATTTCTTTGGATGCATTCCAATTTCTCTGTACACGAGTTCCCACTTTCTTTTACACTTACAAGAAAAATTATTGCTAAATCCAAGTCTGATTTCAAGGTCAACTTTATATTCAGAAAGATATGAAGTAGTATTACTCATTGTAATGGAACTTCTTTACTTTGAGGGTGGCAGAGCACTGGAACAGGCTACCCAGAGAGGCTGTGGAGTCTCCCACACTGGAGACATTCAAAACCTGCCTGGACACTGTTCTGTCCAATCTTTTGTAGGTGCCCCAGCTCTGGTGGGGGGGAGGGTGGACTAGATGATCTCCAGAGGTCCCTTCCAACCCTCACCATTCTGTGATTGTGTGATCCTGTGGGTCATGAAGTGCATGTGAGGTAATATAGGTTCTGCCTCTGTTAAACTGAAAAGTTAGCTTTCCTCAGGGTTCTTCATTTAGCTTGAAGGAGAAAGATTCACTAGAAAGAATTGTTATTTCTCACCCATTTTTTCTTCTTCTGTCTTGTTATCTTTCGTTGTATAAAGTACATGATTGAACTGGGCACACTGAACTGTCATTGGTGCTGCAGATTGAGGAGGCCACAATCCATTCATACCTTGCACTTGTGGTGCCACTTCTCATCTGTAAACTAGATCTACTCGAATGGCTACTTATTTGTCTTTTGTTGATTCCAACACTCCCTTGGGAAAACACTCCTGTTAACAAATTTCTCAACACTTGGTAACTGTGTCTACATAGACTTGGGAGATGTTATCCAAACTTTGTTTCTGTTTAATGCTGCATGGTTCAGTGTTTTAGTGTTGCCTTTCAAGAGACTTCACAGGTGTATGTGTTCTCCTCTCCTAAGTCTTAGGACAGATATAATTCACAGTTAATATTATTTCTGATCAAAGCTCCAGTCATCTTTGAAATTATAGCAATTGGTGCTAATGGCATAGTGTGAATTATGCTTCCTGTGTTTTTGTTCCTAGGTTAGATTAGGAATGCATTTCTTACTGCTGTCCCTACATACTGTAGTTTGGTTCACATCACAGAACTTTCTTGGAGTATTCACGTGGAACTTAGCTGAAGGATACACAGTAGCAGGCAATACTGAATATTCAGGGAAAACATCGCAAATGCTTAAAACATAGCTGTTCATCTTTAACATCAGCTGTTTTGTTCTACAGATCTGACCCTGCTATACCACACTACTTGCTAATGTAGAAACTTACACTTAAAATCACAACAGCTTTCCAAATTCCCGTTTCAGAGACTCGTATATTTTTTAAAGATATATGATCTCGTGTGTGTTTTATTTACTTGGAGTGTCCCTGAACGATGGTCTTTTTTGACACAACACAGTTCAAATATTTTGTTATTTTTCGTTGTAAGCATTCCCAATCTTTTCTAGTGATACTGAATCACTGGTGTGTCATGCCTAGTTTTTGTCAACTTGGACAAGAAGAATGTGATTTTTACATCTAAGCAACTTTCAGAAATGTCTGGAGGTGTCATTAGATAGGTATTTGGACCTTCTGAAGTTTTATAAATTATTCACTTCTCTGTCTATTTGTACATTGTCATCTGACCTTTTTAATCACTTCTTACCCCTGTGAATTTGACACTTAACTCTTCATCTCTGCAACAAAAGAATTGTAGGTACTCTGTGATTAAAGGACCTCCCCCCAAAAATAATCCACAAAACTATTAGTTGGAATTTTATAAATAAGATCAATAATAGCAGTTATGCAAAGAAAATGGGTGCTATAGCATTCAGTTTTCATTTTTCTGACCATATACCATTTGATTACCAAGGTGGTACAACAATCTGAAGGTGTATTGTTTATCACTTCAATACACACTTCAATGTAACAAATAGGAGCCTTTTCACAATTGTTAACTATGAACTCAACAGCGTTTAGTATCATTATTACATATACTGCTGCATGTAGATATTAAGTGTAATATTCCTTTTCAGTGGGTTGGGAAATTGCATTAATCTACCTTATAATTGCAGTACCTTCACATGTATGTATCTGCTGGTGAGAATTTGTCATACCTTCCTTTTTTTTATTTGGAATGCCAGGTTTCTAGGTTTAACTCTGGAGGTTTCATATTCAAAGATAGGCCAGAGTAGCAGCTGTTACATTAAGAAAAGTGTTAATCCAGTATACAAGCTGCTATGGACTTTTTATACTCGGGATGAGCTTCCTTTGATCAGTGGACACAAAAGGCCCACATTTCCCCTGGAAGCAGAGTTGACTGGAATAAATCTACAATTCTAGCCTATTATTCTCTTTTTCTGAAACAATCTTAACAAAATAGAGTAATGATTTTTTGCTACACTTATGAGAATGTTTCCTCACATCCTTACCCTAATGAGGTGACCTTTATATGATGCATCAATTTCTTTGCTTGATATTGTATACCTGACCTTCTAAAAATTACCAGCAAGTATATGGCTATTATGAAGTGAAATAAGTTAGATGTAAGCAGTAGCTCCTATTATCATCAGTCCAACAGACTGAAATAAAATTATAAACCAGCATCTTATAAAGGCTATAGAAGAGGACAGTAATTCGTAACTAAAATTATTTAATTACTGCATTTCACTAATGAAACAGTGTCAGCCACAGCAATTCCACTTAGTGGGAAACTGAGAAATGGAATATCGACCGTGACAGAACTTGATGTGAGGAACTAGCTATTTGCAAAAGTATGGAGTGATAAATCTAAAAACCTGAAAAGGAAAATAATGAGAGGATCCACAACTGCTTTATAGTCATCAGGTTGCATTAGGAGTGGCAAACAGCCATGTTATAATGTCCCACCCTCTCATATGAGTATTAATTTCAAGAGAACAAAGTGTCAGGAAAAATAGTCTTATAGCTCTCCACACCTAAGAACATATTTTAATATTATTCATTTGTTGGCAGAGGAGAATTTGCATCTTTTTTAAGCTTTAATAAGTATTTTTTTTTAGTAAAAACAACACCCAAACCCTGTCTTTAAGATGGTTTGAAGAGGACCCTATAAAAATCCTGCTTTGCAGAGGCAGTTAGAACTGGTTGTTGAATACACAGTAATACGCACTTCTGGCAAGAAGCAAATGTTGAACATCATTTTAGTGTAACCTTGAAGTCTCAGCTGATTTACACAGTAGCCATAGTAAATATTATAGCTCCAAAGATGTTTCCCAATCCAGAATGATATCCCCATGTTTAGGGAATTTTGTCTCTGTCAGTTGTTGTTTTAATGGAAAATCTTAAGCAGAAGCTTGCGTATAACAAGCAGAAACTTACTACCTGTATTTGAATTATACATCTATTTCAAGAATTTGACCCAAAATGTATGTGTTTTGACTGAAACATTTGTAAATTAACTCTCAAAGTTTTTTTCTCTAGACTACTTTTATGCTCTTGTGGACTTGAATAACCTCATCTGGAAAGCTTCAGGAAAACTTTGTCTTATAAGTGCTTACTTGTCAGTATGTTACACAGTTACTAATGATGTTACGAAAGTAGATCATGGAACCATAAAATCATTTAGGCTGAAATGGTCCTTAAGATCATTAAGTCCAACTGTTGCCTAACGCTATCAAATCCACCACTAAACCACATCCCTAAGTGCAACATCAGCATGTCTTTTAAATACCTTCAGGGATGGTGACTCAACAGCTTCCCTGGGCAGCCTGTTCCAATGCTTGACAACCCTTTTGGTGAAGAAATTTTTCCTAATATCCAATCTAAACCTCCCCTGGTGCCACTTGAGGCCGTTTCCTCTTGTCCTGTCACTTGTTACTTGGGAGAAGAGATCGACTCCAACCTCTCTACAACCTCCTTTCAGGTAGTTGTAGAGAGCAATAAGGTCTCCCCTCAGCCTCCTTGCCTCCCCAGTAATTGTAAGACATTTAGCTTAAAAAGGCTTCTGTAACTGGTATATCTTTAACTTGTGGTCATTGTTTGACCCTAAGTTTCTGTGCTTTTTAAATATGTTGGTGACATTTCTACCTTTCTGTACAATTGTGCCATTAACTGAAATGGACTTAGGAGTACAACTGTAGAAAGACAAGGCATTGTATACATTGAAAACAATTTCAAGAAAGCTAAAGGCAACCAAAGTGCATGTAAGCTCTTACTGTGCTTTTGCTATGTCTTTCAAGGGAAAGTATCACATTTTCTATATATAAAGTGTCTTGAAATTTTCTATCAAAACAAAGTTTCACAAGAAAATATGAAATATTTTCTCTATCACCAGTCTGGTGAACTTTCACAAAGCAGAAGGAAGTGTTCTAAAGAAAACATTTGTATATTCCTAGCAGAAGGGCATTATGGAGACTTAACAGGAATTTCTTGACATGTTCAGGATCTGCATTACGTGTTCTTGCTAAGCTTTAAGCATATAGAAGTCAGAGTTAACCATCAAAAGACTGAGTCTATACAATGTGAATGATTACTTTAATGTATCATTAACTACAGGAACTACTGAAAAAGTAGTCTGTGGTATCTAAAAGATACTATTGAACAATAGTAAAAAATATTTAAACAATAGTATCTAAAAGATATTATTGTTATTCTATAAGAAACATCTTATTTGCCATTTAAATTCAGCTTTGAGTTATAGTACTTTAAAAAGAAAGAAAATGCAACGGTCAGACTTTTTATTGATTCTTTAAGAGTAAGGCACTTTCATAAAAGTTTATTTTTTACTGAACACTGTAGAAAGCAACCTAAAAATTTCTTAAGGTGGCTTATTTAAGTTTTGAGGAACTGTTTTTGAGATAGCACAGGTGTTAATATTGCTAATGGTATGCATTGTACATTCAAAATCTGTATTACCCAAAAAATCTCTATTACCCAAAAATCACTAAAAACGTAAATGTAAGTTTGAACTCATGGTTCTACTGTAAGAAAATTAAATAATCTAGCACACTTGATGCTATGTTCAGAAAAAAAATCTGGTTTTGATTAATTTCAGCTTTAATATTTATATGCAATATAGTGTTCCTGAAGTAATGTCGGTAAAAGAACTGTCTTTTAGTTCTTGACAACTCTTAGGTTGTCAAGGACAAATATAAGGACAAAATCATAGAGAGTTTAATAAATTGGATGACAGCTTTTTGGAAATCAGACTGACATCATGCACTGCAGTGACATATATGACGGAAACAGAATGTAAAGCACCTTTTGGTATGACTGACACACATAGAGGTTAACAGTCCTATTTGTGATTGTTACTATGATAACAAGTTCAAAAATTTCATTATGGGATGTCATTAATATAAAAAATAGATTTAGGTCTCAAATTTAGCTGGGGCAGACAGTCCTTCTCTTGCAGTAAAACTTTATATAAAATGTCTTTTTAGCAGACTATATTACGGCAGAATGAACAGAAAATATTTAAGCCAAATGTATCTCAGATACAAACCTCACAGGGGTGTTCATATCATAACATCGTTATTTTCTTGAATGTCTTTGCTTTAGTCCATACTGTATATCTGTTTTTAATGAGTGAAAGAAAATTGGATGATGCGTTGTTGGTACATCGAAGTCTCAAAGGTGCTTTTACAGTGCAAGAGCAGTTCAGTGGATAAGCTAAATGACTCTGGGCGGAGAAGAGTTGTCTAAGTCTTGCCTGTGGCTTTTGTGGAAATACCAAATATACAGCATATATAGTATCCTCATTGAGTTCTACATAATTTCAATTCATGTGACTTTCTCATCTCCAGCCTCAAACACAGCCTTACCCTGGCTACACTGTCAGAGAGATTGCCCTTTATAGTACTTTTCCTATTCTGTCACATTAAAGATAAACTTCTAGGCTTTCAGATTGTGTCCTGTTTGTCATCCATCATTTGCTGCGAAAGTATCATCTGACCACCCAAGGACTTTATACTGTTCCCCATGCTGACCGTTACATGTAGGAGCTTCTAGAAGATATTCACAACTTTCCTCCTTTAAGCCTTTCTTGGCTAAGATACCTACTAAAATCTAAATGGGTAACGCTGTTAGTCTACTGAGATTTGTTTGTTGTGCTGACCAATCTTGTCTTTACATCTCTGTTTCTTCTGTTGTATGGAAATTGCAAAGATTTTGTGGAAGTATCACTACTTTTTATCTTGTAGTTGCATAATGTTTTTACATAGGATGCGTAATAAGAATTGTACACAAGTAAACAAATTACATATGAAGATGACTTACATACATAATTATTATTGATATTGAATGAAAAAATGTTGTAAGTATTGGATTCTGGTGCCAAACTATAAGGTTAAACAATTCTTAAAGAAGAGAATGTAGTTATTCATTGTCATTTTGCTAGTGAAATCTGAGGTTACTTGCCAAAGCAGTTTGTAAATTAGCATAACACAAATAGTCTATTTAGGATGTAGCAAAGCAGGATGAAACAGAATGTTTCCTAGAGGAGAAAACTTGCTTACTTCCTTAGTGGATTTCTTCTAACAAATAAGCCAATCACATTAACTTGGTGCTAATATAATGAGCCTTGTTAGTTTGGAATGCTAACATGCGTACTCATGATGTTGTACCCCTGAATATAGCAGTATGATATATTAATGCAACACAAGTGTTTAACATAAAATTATTGTATATACATTACTGTTATACTGATCATACTTATTATAGATTGTCAATGAATCAGTAACATTGTTTAAATATTTTTTCTATATAGAAATAAAAGTAATGTTTCAGATCTTCAATAACAAAAACCTAGTATTCTTCAGAATGTGAAATTGATAAAAGCAATAAAATACTGTCATTACAGAAGTACAGTGAACTCCTCCTCCCCCAGCTTTCATTTTATAAAATATACAAACATGAAAAATGAACATACTAAAGTCCTGCACTGCAGTTTTAGAGGATGCTTACCTATGTCTGATGATACAAGTGGTGCTAAAATGTTCATTATTATTATAGCTTCTAGGCCCCATCCTTTTAATGTGTGTACTCTCCCAAATCCCTGGTGAGGAGTAGGTACTGTTACTTCAGTTTTACACATAGGCCTAGAAAGAAGTCTACCTGCCTGTGCCTTTGAAGGGAAAAGGAGCTGAGGTCAATCCTCTTGAGCCTCAGGAACTAATTATATCTTCTGTATAACTCTTGCAAAAGAAATTCTACACTGACATGTCTAGGGAATGAGTACCTGTGTTTATTAACAATAGGGGTATGTCTGCACTGAAAGAAAAATTATATTCACCCTTATTGAGAGGGACATGTTAGTGAGGAAAGACAGAACAGCCTTTATGTCTATTCAGCTCTTTGTATCTCTGCTGAGGCTACCAAAAGAGTGCTAGTTAATGCTAGTGGGTTTTACGATAGGTCCCTTGACAACCAGGAAGGTGAAAAGCACAGCCAGCTTATTTCGTGTAGGTTGCTTATTTTTAGAAAAAGACCTCAAAATGGCTTTCCTTTTCACTCAGTAGCTTTGGATAATCATAAAGTTGAAAGACTTAAGTAAATTTTGAAGGACCCACTGACTTACTATTCTGAAAGTATGAATTTCTCGGTGGAAGACTGGATTTAACATTTGAAATTGAAGTTCTTTAAATATCTGATTATTTTAGAGCTGTTCTGTTTGGGGAAGGGCGAACTGGAAAGATGGACTCCAGTCCATCTCCCAATTCAGTTTTACAATTAGGAAGTTACAACTAGAATGCCTGTCATTATGATTCCTGGGTAGATACCAAGCCTTTAAAACAAGATGAGATTTTTCATACTTCTGCAGCTGAACAGGCATTGATATGCCAGAGGAACTGACTCCTGTGATCTAGACCCATGCTTATTTAACCAGATAGTAGATAACTTTGTTGTATCATTCTTAATGAAAAAAAAAAAGCTTTTAATTAATTAAAAGTTAAATGATAATAAAGCTTGGTATTAATTAGAACAAACCACTTCATCTTTCCAGAAATGTCATCCAGAAAAGTACCTCTCATGGTGAATTCTAATGAGAAAAACTATCTGAGAAAGCTCAGGGGTGGCTAAGTCACAAGAATTGTAAATCAGACCTATATCTGTCCCATTTCAAATCTATAAGCACTTCACCTGAAGATCTGGTAGCCCTTATGCAAGTAGCTCCTGGGACCCATAAAGAAAATCCTTTTAGAAGAATGGTTAAATTGGTTGTTAAATATTATATGACTGCCTGTAGGATGGAATCCTAAGTGCCACAGGGCTTTAAGACAATTAAAGTTGGTTCCTTCTGAATGCTTGTGTTTCTTACTGGGATTTCAGGCAGCCTTTCAGCTACTCTGCCAATGCCTCTATGGATGGCCTTGGGGTATGACAAAGTCAGTTAGTGTTAAGATGCAATGAAATTCCACCAGTTATCTGTGAAAATCACTCAGTAAGTTCCTGTGGTAGCTGGCATATTGTTTGACATTTTGAGACTGTTAAGTAAACTATAACACAATTAATCACAAGTACATAATATATCTCTTTCATTACGAGAGCACATTTAATCTCACTTTCTATCACACATATTTAGGAATTCTTTGGACTACCTAGGGCAGATAACACTAAAATAATTAACAGTATA
>NW_009647032.1:1233647-1253365 GCF_000708025.1 Charadrius vociferus
TCAGAAAAAAAGCATTAAGAAAATCAAATATAAAATGCCTGTCACAACAGCACAGAGAGTTTCTCTGCAAAGTGACCATGTTTCAGTGACTCTTTCATAGGATTCTGGCATGGACAGCAGTCTTTTTCTCTCCTGCATGACTTCTGGCCAAACTTAGCCCAGCAACGCAAAAAACGTGGGCTGTGCAGCCCATATGTACCTTCACTACAAGTGGAAGAATGCTGCTTTGCCCTGCTGCCTCTCCCTACTATCTGCCATAAAAAAGGTAAAAGGAAAAAAGTTGGGGATCATAAACATCAATATTCACCCACGGAGAGAGATTCTTTGAAGAAAAGTGAGAAGCAGTAATGGTAGGAAAAAGGCAGAAAGAAAGGGTCATTGTAAACTAGCATTAAACCTGTATATGACTTATGCATGGAAGATAATAGTTCTTGTGCATACTTCTGTGGAAAAAAACATGCATGGAGTTGCAAGTTTCCCTCTAAAGCGGCTTTACTAATACAACTTCAGAATTACTATGGCAAAGTTAAGCTATTTCGTAAGTAAACTGTAGAACTGATAAGAGGTACGAAGAAATGTAATTAAAGGTGAAATTATAGACAGACTAGAAGTAGAACGTGGTGAGTTGACAGTTGCATGCACATTTTAAGGTGCAGACTTGAATGAGGATTTTTTTAATGTAAAAAATGAAGGAATAGGTAGGTAAAGTAGAATGAAATTATGAAGGGAATTTTCTGTTAAGTGGAGGATCAGTTTATACAAAATGTTTTGGGAAGTTGTGAATTGGGCATTTTACCTAGGTTGGTAAATAAAAAATGTAGAACAGCAGAAAGTGTGGGACTGAAAGGAAGTGGTTTGCATAAGCTAGATTGCTTTTTTCTTCTTTTGAGTATTTAGTTCTATTTCTTACTTGAGCTGGCTAGTTTGGACAGGCTGTGATTATTTCTATTTTTGCTCATCTGATTTTAACTTTGACCATCTCTAAGCTGTGTCAGCGGAAGCAACATCGACAAAGAAATGTTCTCTCTTTTGAATTGTATTTTTAGATCCTGAATGATCAAATAAGAACTGAGCTTTTCTACAGCTTTTCAGTATAGCAGCTGGGACTGCTTCCCTGTTGCCTCTTAAACTGCTCACTGTAGATAGAAGAGAGTGCAAGGTCTGAGTGTGGGGATTAGCCATGCAAGGCAAGCCACTATCTGATTGCTGGGGCACTCATCCATCTCTAGTTAGATGCAGAACGCTCCTGTGGTGTCTTCTCAGCAAGCAGCCTTCTACTTACAGTCAGGAGGCATGACAAGTTTAAAGTGTATTTCTCAGCAAATATATGATGGATTGGAAGACTATTATACTCTGAGTACTGCCTAGAGACATGTGTTTTACTAGAAGTAAATATCTTTGTAGCAATTATCTGCCGTCACTGTTTGCTACAGTCTTGACGGCTCTCACACGTTAAGCAGAATTGAAATAAATAATTAAAATTGTAGTATCAAGGTTTTTGCTCAAAGTTTCCTGTGAAAAATAGTACCAATGCAGAATGAATATTTTTACTTTATTACAATTTTGTCTTGGCTTGTGCTGTATGGAGAGGATGTTCCTTGAATGAAATATTCAGGTCCTGTATGCATATAACTTTATGTACCTAGACCCTTGCAGGAATATTTAGAGCAGTGATGCTTGTGAGGAGAGGTGGAATATTTCATATGTGAAAGTTTCTTAAATGAGCACTGTATGCATACTTGATACTGTCTGGTCACATAAAAGGAAGCTTGGTTATCTGCTATGGAGGTCTCGAAGGACTACTCAAAAAGTACAGAGATGCTACTTCTAGCATATTACCTAGCAGCTCTAAATTCAGTGGAATTTTATTTTTATAAAATCTATTCTCTTTGTAGTTCTAGTTGCATACAAAACTGATAATCATGTGTGAAATAGCTGGTTGTTCTTCTATTATATTCCACTTTATATTTAGGAATAATTATTCCTTTAAATCCATTTCGTCACAAGTACCGAACACTCACTTGTCTCCAAAGATGTGTGCCTGAAGTGTTCTGCTTTTCCAGAATGTCCTTGGACTGTGGCAGCCCCATAGGTGAGCAGGCAGAAAATCAGGCAGGTTGTTATTTGAAGCCTTTCTGCATTTCATCAGCAATTAATCAAAAACAATCTGCTTTTGCAAAATGCTTCAGTTTGGCAGATGAGTGTTTTGTGACAAAAGCTCACTTTCATCAGAAAAATCCCGTTGAGTTCTATTCATTATATGGTGGGAGAGAGACAAAACAGATGCATTTCAGACTACTAATCACAGAGCATGACTGATTGATTTTCCATCTTGTCTCTATCCTCTTTCTCTTAATTGCTGTTATTAATACCAAGATGGGAGCTACAAAACCTGCAGACTGCATTGCAATTTTTTTTATTGGCAGCTGTTGAACATGTATGTTCAAAATTGGCACTGAGCACCTATGTACTTAACATCTCATGCGTGGAACGCCATCCTCTGAACTGATGTGGCTGGAGTGTGTTTTGCAGACAGCATCACTTCAGATGAATCATCAGGAAACTTGCGTTTTTTGAGAGCATTTAAAGTACACATGAAAAATAATACATTTGTAAAGGGAATTAAGGCTCTGGTCAGGACATTATTTAAAGATGATCTTAAGTTAGAAGCCAAAATGAACTTAGGTATGGGACTGCAGATGGATTAACATATACAAATCTTTTCTTGAATTAATGACAAAGCACTGAACAGTTAAAAGTACAGTCAGCAAGGAATACATCTAAATTATGCACCGAATCTAATAAATAGGATAGTTGTAACCAAATACATAGCTTCCAGCTATAATAACTGAATAGAGCTATAATAACTGAATAGAATAAACAGCATAATTTCTTTAACATTGGATTTTGTTGGGAACATAACTTGTAATAAAATCGTTGGTGTTCCCAACAATGACAAGGCCTCAGAATTAACTATTCTTATGACTTTTTTTTTGTTTTCTGTGTCATTGCTGTTGTTTTCTTTAATCAGGATGAGGTTTTATGAGAAAATACCCATCATCAAAATGAAAATTTTTCAAGAAAACATAACAGAAGCTTTCTAAGACTGGTGATTGTGGTGATGCAACCCTCCCACCCCCACCTTTTAGGCCTGTCACTACTTGGCGCAATTTCCTGCCCAGCTGGGCCACATAATAATACAATGGACCAGAACATTACATAATGGTCTAACATGAAAGAAAGAAAAGTTGGAAAGCAACAGACTAGAACACTACAGCAACGCCTTAATGTATCTGGTTCCCATAACTCCTACCATTTGAAAAATTGTAACTATAATTGATCACTCCTGACAACATACTGATCATGGCCACAGAGGGGGAGGTACCAGGACCCCAAGTCCTAACAAGTCCTGGGCTTGCGCAACTGCTGGAAAGTAACAGAAAAGTCCATTGTCCAAGCTGGGCCGGAGTGGAAAAGTACCTGACAAATGTCAATTATCTCAGATCCTATAAGTAGGGATTCCAGTAATGCTTGAGCTCTTTGGGATCACAGAAGGCTCTGGCCAGTATCACTCCTGAGTTGAGACACCACTCAGGTTGACACCTGGAGGCCAGGGCAAGAGAGTCCTTCTGAAGCATCAACCACTGCCTGTTGAGGAACGCCAATGCATTGTGAGTATTTACCCTAAATTCAAGTAAGGGAAATTTTGACTATGGTCTAGTCTCTCTTCCATCCAGCTCTCCACCTATATGTTTGTGATATGCATATTATCTTTATGGATGTGGATGCTCTTCTGTCCATCCGTGCACATCTAGGACTTAAAAGCAGTACCTGTTGGCCTGTCAGAGGTCCTGCTATCAAGAAATTCCCGATCCTAGCAATTGGAGACCTCTGTGTGTGTGTGTGCGCACACACTTATATGTTATGCTTAATATATATATATGTGGTTTTGCTTATATGTGTGTGTATTGATTTGGGATACCTTATAGTAGGTTAGTGTGAATCTTGCCATCTTGAAATCTTTAATTATGTCGCTGTTTAGTTATTGTATTAAATCTCTTTGTAAGCCTTAAAATTAGTTAATGATTAAGTGCTGCTAAAATTCAACCTCTTGATCTACCTCAAATCACTAATAAAGTTTGAATCACTACTAAACCATAACCATGTCAAATACTTCCATCTGCAACAGTGATCGCCCCTTTATTTTTTTCTAAAGGAGAAAGCTCGTCTAGAATAGCCAGTAACTGTATGATTAGGACACAAGAAACTGTATGAGGGACACGAGAAAGTGAAGTTCAGCTTAACTGCTTTGCCCTGAAAACATCACCACTTTCTGTAAATGATCTAGTCACCTTGAGGCACAGCAATGTTATGCTGTTTCTCAAGTATACAGTAAAATGTAGTTAATGTGTTTCTATTACTGCTTTTAAAGCTTTCACTACAAAGAAAATGTATGTGAAAATACTACCCTTTTTAGGACAGACACTTGTCCAGCTGGTGTAGAGATACTTGATGTGGCCTGAAGGAAGCTTTGAACAATCACAGCTCTGAGTAACTTTCAGCAAGCAGTGCAGAAGAAACAATAAATGAAGATCCCCTAGTGTTATTATATTTAAAGAATCTGAGAGAAGTAATAGGAAAGCTGAGGAATAGCTCTGTGAAACTTGATAAATTGCTATAAGTCAAGAGGTCTGACTAACACATATTTTCCTTCAATCTAAAATCTACTTTTTGGTTTTATGCACTAAGAAACAATAAAAAGAGCTTTTCGTCCTGTTCTCTGTTGCTGCTTTGTTGGTGTTTCCAATAAAAAGCTGAATTTGTGAGGTCATTTTTTCCTTAGCCTGGAATTACCAGTGGGTGAAACATGAAGAAAAAGAAAGACAAAGGGAAAGGGAGAAAGGCAAGTATAGCTTTGTTAAGGCTTTTTTTCTTTCTTTGCTTAGGTCCAGAACCTGAATTTACTTCTAGCTCTTGGCTGAAGCATAAAGAATGGAGAAACAGAAGAGGTTTTTAACCAAACAGTTCTTACCCTTTCTACTGAGCTTTATGGCATGGGCTTCCATCTTTAATTTCTACTTTATGGTAAAAGCAAACAAAGGTTGTAGTGGTAGGAAATACAAGGTATTTTCATTTCCCCACTTTGTTTTTATTCCTGTGAGTTCACTTGTATTCCTTTCCTGCTTCTAAGTTTGCAACTGGAAAGCTCAAAACAAAGTAATTTATAGGACTTGGTACACTAATGAAAGATAGAATGCAAAGGGGTAGGTTAGTTACCTAATATGCCTATATAAGGTACATGAGATGATAGACAAGAGTTCAAATATATATAATAAACACAGTGTTTAGCCATTACATTAACAGACTATTTACTATTATTCTTGAGTTCCTCCTTTGAAACTTACATAAACTTTAATGTGTCTATGTTGCTTAGTAAGAGAAACTTAAATGCTTAATATATCTAGAAAGAAAAAAGTAGTACGGTGAGTTACATACCTCTTACATTTATGCTAAAACTGTGGTTCTCTACCTGATCTGGGAAAGAAAAAGTAATTTATTTTATATCCATGAATGGGAAAGTTCATTAAACTTCAGGCTTCTTGTGAAACAGTTTAGTATTGTTTGTAGTTAAGACCAGAGGGCTAAGAACTGGAAGGCTTTCATTCTGTATTAATTGCTCACACAAATTTGGTCTGTGACTCTGGACAAGTGAATTACCTTACATTCAACAGCTCAAATCTGGTCACTTTTTTTCAGTCAGTTGCTTAAATCACAAGAAAAAGAATTTAATTTCTTGATCTTTTAAGTATAAGCACATCTGGCTAATGTGGATGAGAATTGCTACTGCTGGCTTGGCTCTGTGAAAATAAATTTTATTTATTAAGACTCTAAATATGGCTACAGATACTAGTATAAGTCCTCAGTCTTCAAACCACTGAAGCATGTCATTGCTTGTTAACCGCTTTTTATCTGAGAGTGAATAGTCTGCATTTTTAAAAATCTTGTCATTAATCAGTTTCTTAAGACAGAATATTGGTAAAGGTTTTCTGACCTTTTCAGAAGTGACTGCAGCTGGCTTAACTAAATTCTACTGAAGCTAGCTGTAGTCTTTCTAAAATTTTACAGCCATTTTAGCTGTGTCAAAAGCTTTCGAGTAGGTTTTAGATTGGTTTGGTTGTTGGTTGTTTTTTGGGTTTATTTTTTGGCTCCTGGGCACTGTAAAACAACTGTCCCATCCCCCTGGTGAAATAATTGTTATTTAATGATGAGGGTGTTCCTGGGGGATTCCTGGGGGATTCCTTTACATGACAAGGGATGTATTCATGCATATTACAAATATAGCTACGGCTACTATGAGCCCTGGTTTATAGTGTTTTATAAGGTTCTGCAGTATATAGATAATAAAAGCTTTTGGGAAAGCTTTTTTGCTCTCCTTTGTTTACCCTTTTCATGATTTCATCCAATTTCTTGGTAGCTGTTGTCTCTACTAATCAAACAGGACCTTCCCTGTGTTTTGTTTTAAAATCTCCTCTAACAGTAAACATGTAAAATCTACTGGTATTGCAACAGAGAAAATTTGTTATATTGAAGTACTTTATTGTAAAATGTCAGAAAAAGGAATGAGAATCAGATTTTACACGTTGATGGAAAGCTAAACATTTGTCTTACAATGACAGCCAACATCAGTATTTATATTGCATAGGAAATAAAAGAAGCACTAGTTACACATATTTTTTTTTCCCATTTCTTAAGAAAGATATCAACTAAAACACTCCAGATAAAACCTGAAATAGATAATCCATGCAACACACATTCAGACATACTGGTGTGATTGCTGTGTATGATTTGCTTATTATCCACTATTGACCAACAGAATGTTTCATATGTAAGTGTACATGAGGGATTTTACAACATATAGCAAGAAAAAAATCTGTTTTTAAACAGCTGATAGATGAATCATAAAAATATCCATACAGAATTTCTTTCATCCTTAGTCACAGTCTTCTGGAAATCAAACTGGTATTTATGAGAGAAGTATTTCAGGGAGTGGGAAGTGTTGAAGGAGCAAAGCTGTGCATCCCTTTTTTGGTTTGGTTTGAAGTATGGAAGCATGAAAACAGGTACTTCTGCTATTTATTGGTCAATACCAATAAATCAAGAAACATTTAAAGCAACAGATTACCTAGAGTCACTGAAGCTATACCAAAGTTTTCCATTGATTTTAATGGATTCAGATTTCATCTGAAATGCTCAGCTTTCAAGTCTTAATATATTCTCATGTTAATTCAGTCTTCAAAACAAGACTGTCAGTGGTTCTTTTATTGCACCTGCAAGTCCCCAAGATGAGTGCAAGCAAATACTCTCTATCCTCTCTACACTTGTAGCAAGTGCTATTAAAGTAACAATATAAAAGCTCTCCTAGCATTCATAAGGCATATAACCCTGTGCATTGTGGAGTATATTTGGGAATGATATCATGATAGCACGTACATAATATCAATAAGCACTAGTTAGCACGCAAGTCAGCTCCTGAGACATAAACTATCCGTAAACTTTGAAGAAATTCCAGTGTTCATCCAAATTTTACAGCTGACAAGTTTCTTATATGAATTTGGAGTAATGTGATTGAGATTCAATGTATTTGGAGTTGAGTGGTGGTAAACTTAGGTTATTCTTGTGTTCAGTCTTCAATAAAGCCCAGTTTGTCTTTAAATAGTTATATGGAATTGGAGTTTTGGTTAGCTTTTTTCCATTGCTACAGCTTTAGGGAACCACTACTTTCAATTAGAAAAATGCTAACTGCTACTTCAGGCTATGTTTTACTAATTTGCTTTTCTGTGCTTTTAAAACAACATTTCATTTTTTTTGAAACCTTAGTTGGTTTTCTTTTTTTAATTCTCCAGACTATATATTCAGTGAGATATTGTATGTAATGTTCAGTAACATTCATAAGGTGGCTGTTAAACCATCTTACATGTACTCTGCTGTAAAGTTACTCGCCATTTTGCTGCATATCTCTTTTTAAGAGTTCACTGCATAGCTGCTTTGATTCATTTCAACAGATGCATTGTTTCATATTGTGCTTGACTACAGCTCAATCATTATGAGTTAATTTCCCATTATCTGTAACTGAATTGGTATAATTCATGTATGTATCCATCATAGCATGTTCAGCCATAGTGTTTTAATTTATTTCCTTTAATCTTGGATTCACTATTCTTATTCTGTGCAGCATCCATATGCCTTGTGTGTGCATCAATTCCAAGAGCTCTGAATGGAAATTACATGGTTTGAGATTACAGGCTGCTTTCTTTCAACACTCCTTTTCTATGCCTCTCCATTGTTTTCACATTATAAAGTAGTCACAACATACAGTGTTAATGTAAGCCTTTATCAGTTTGTGTTATGTCCTTTGAACCTGACCACTGTTTGCTACTCTGTCACTGAGACTCTTCATTTTATAGAATTGTTTTAGAGTAGTTCCAGTTTAATTCCCCTCTTGTAGGCTCATATCCCGTAACTTAAGATTTAATTACATTTATGATTGAAGCCAATCAAATTCCTTTACATTTAGCTATATCCTTAAGGTTAATACTTCCATATTCATTTTCTATCCTAGTACATTTACCCATGTTTCAGACCAATTAATCTTTCGATATTATTTCTAGTGTTTAATCCAGAAGTATCGTTTCATATGGTTTCAGAGCTGATTAGCTGTTACTGTAGATTTAACTTCTATCTTTCATTGAAAAGATGTAAGATAAGCAGCTGCCAATCTCTTCAGCTTATTGCTCATAGCTGTAGTTAGTTCTAAAAATACTTTTAAGGTCTTTTGTGCTAGGTGGCTATATAGGAAACATGATGAGTTTTAGTGTTTAAAATGTTGATTGCAACATTGGAATTTGCTTACAGTTTAGGTTTAACCTGTGCTTGCTATGTGGCCCACATCCATTCCTACTTATGGGAGTGTACTTTCCATGGATTTATGGTACAAAGTCCAAAATAAATATATATTCCACAGTATATTATGACCTGATATTGTTAAGATTCTTTTTTTTTTTTTTTAAATAAAATATCATTTAAGCTATTCTATCTAAATTCACATTTTATAATGTAGATTCTTCAGGGCAAAGATTAACTCTTGCTTGAAGGGTGAGTACTTGAATATTAATTTTATGACTGCAATGGGAATTTTGGGGTTCTGCTGAAATAAAGCTTCCAGTAATAATATTTTGTGAAATTTTATATTTTTTATAATTTTAAATTATATTATTCTAATTTAATAATTTTGTACTACTGAGTTCAACAGCATAGCATCATTAGTTCAAATTAAGATAATTATCACTAATGAAGCATGAAATATCCAGTGGACAAATTCCAGTTAGCAGCTTAGCCATCTGTATTTTGTTCCGGATATAAGTCAGTCTGCTTGCTTGTTTTACTCTTTTTATGTTAATTCTATTTTATCAAAATGCAGCCAATTCTCTACCTAGAACAATTTCATTTTGAGTTGAAGGTAGTATCAAAGTTCAGATTGCAAAATAGTGAATTGTCAAACATGCCACTCAGAAACAAAACCTATTCCTTTGCATTCCTCACATTTTTTAAAAGATGTTTTAGAAATTGCAGAAAAATTCCTAACTTTTGGGACTTGATTTTCATATTTTATATTTGATATTAATTGACTATAAAAATCCTGCTTAAGGCGTTAATTGTAAGAAAGGTAAGAAAACACATGACAAAGAGCCAAAGGTTTGCACACCAAAACGATTATGCCAGTCCTTAGAATTACAGAATCATAGAATTGCCTAGGTTGGAAGGGACCTTTAAGATCATCAAGTCCAACCATCAACCTACCCCTGCCAAAAACCACCACTAAGCACGACGTCGACCCATCTTTTAAATACCTCCAGGGATGGCAACTCCACCACTTCCCTGGGCAGCCTGTTCCAATGCTTAACAACCTTTTCAGTGAAGTACTTTTACTTGATCTCCAGTCTAAACCTCCTCTGGCATAACTTGAGGCCATTTCCTTGTCCTATCCCTTGTTGCTAGCAAGAAGAGGTTGACCCCCATCTCGCTACAACCTGCTTTCAGGTAGCTGTAGCGAGCGATAAGGTCTCTGCTGAGCCTCCTTTTCTCCAGACTAAACAACCCCAGTTCCCTCAGCAGCTCCTCATAAGACTTGTGCTCTAGACCCCTCACCAGCTTTGTTGCCCTTCTCTGAACAGGCTCCAGTACCTCAATGTCTTTCTTGTAGTGAGGGGCCCAAAACTGAACACAGTACTCAAAGTGGGGCCTCACCAGTGCCGAGTACAGGGGGACAATCACTTACCCTACTCCTGCTCACCACACTGTTTCTGATACAGGCCAGGATGCTGTCGGCCTTCTTGGCCACCTGGGCGCACTGCTGGCTCATTCAGCTGGCTGTTGACCAACACCCTGTCCTGGTTCCAGCAGGGATGGGCTTAATTTCCCTGAGGAGCTGGGAGGGGAAGCAAGTATTCCATACCACTTGATCCATGCCCAGGCTATAAGAGGGAGCTGGCCAGGAGGTGAGAGCAGTTGACACCCGGGGGGGAGTCGGGGGGCGGGGTGGGCTGACGGGCTGGCTGGCTGGCTGAGGTGGTCCGCGTCCGGTCGGTGCACAGCAGTACTGTAATCGCGTCTTTATATTCAGCTGGCTGTTGACCAACACCCTGTCCTGGTTCCAGCAGGGATGGGCTTAATTTCCCTGAGGAGCTGGGAGGGGAAGCAAGTATTCCATACCACTTGATCCATGCCCAGGCTATAAGAGGGAGCTGGCCAGGAGGTGAGAGCAGTTGACACCCGGGGGGGAGTCGGGGGGCGGGGTGGGCTGACGGGCTGGCTGGCTGGCTGAGGTGGTCCGCGTCCGGTCGGTGCACAGCAGTACTGTAATCGCGTCTTTATATCTCTTTATCAATGTTATTGTTTTTCTCTTCCCTTCTGCTGTTCTGTTAAACTGCCCTATCTTAACCCACGAGTTTTGCCTTTTTCCTCCAATTTTTCCCACGGCTGTGGGAGTTGAGCAAGCGGCCGCGTGCTTCTTTGTTGCCGGCTCAGGCCAAACCACGACACACCTCCAGGTCCTTTTCTGCCAGGCCGCTTTCCAGTCACTCTTCTTCAAGCCTGTAGCGCTGCATGGGGTTGCTGTGAACCAAGTGCAGGACCCGGCACTTGGCCTTGTTGAACCTCATACCATTGGCAGCCCATCGATCCAGCCTGTCCAGATCCCTTTGTAGAGCCATCCTACCTTCAAGCGGGTCAACATTCCTACCCAACTTGGTGTTGTCTGCAAACTTACCGATCCCCCTTGTCCAGGTCATTGATAGAAATACTAAAGAGAACCAGCCCTAGTACCCAGCTCTGTGGAACACCACTTGTTACTGGCAAATTAGTCCATGATGTGGATTTATTTTGTGCAAAATTTCAAGTAGTGTAAGTAGAAAGTGTACTTCAGTGTTTTAATTAAAGGTGAGTGGGGGCCAAACTATATTTCTAAGTACTGAATGTTGACAGAAGAGAACTCTTAGTCACGCTGACTGAAGAACAGGGCTAGTGAGTACAGGTGGTGAAACCAGCTTGTGGCCCATGCCCCAAATGCAGCTCAAGGTGGTCTTTGATTAATGTGGGAGAAAGTAGGAGAAAACCCAGAAACTTATTTCCTTATACCCAGACTTCCACAACTTACTTTATCACTTTTCTTATACACATAGTTGAATCAATTTAGAATTTTTAATGAAAATTGATGCTCAAACCAAAATAACAGCACCACATATTAAAGTAGCCCATACCATGTGCAGAGGTATGATTAAGTAAAGTATTTATATGTCTGGATTGGGTAGAATTGTTGTGTTGCTGCTTGGATGTTTGGATTATTTTTTTTTTTTTTTGCCACACTTTACCTCGACAGCTGTATAAGCAAGAACTTAGAAGGAAATCATTTCATTACCAAAGACACTTGAGCTTATGCTTTATAAAACTTTTCTATTTTACCTGTCTCCTGAAGTAATTTGAAGTAATGTTATGGCCTTAATGCAAAGGAAGTAGTAAAACTTGTAATAATATCAGAGGCAGTAGATCAATGTGACCTTCCGTAATGAGCTAAAAAGTTGTGAAGCATTTGTGAATCACTAAAGTGAATTTCTTCTTTACACTGAAATATTTTTAGTTGGATACTTTAGAGCAGCGATGTACCTCTAGCCAACGTTTAACAACTTCTTTTTCACCACATCTAGCCCTCTCATAGGTTCTTTTAAGGCATATGCCTTCAAAGAAAGTTATACAATGCTCATATATCATACACATTGACTACATAGGGACAAGGATGCTTAACAACATAGTAATATCTGTTTGATCGCTCAAGTAGAATACTTCTGTCTTCACTGTTATACCAGGAGATTAGTACTGTGTAATCCTATCTGGGCTACTGGGAAAAAGAAGCCTGCAAAGCTAGATGAGTCACTATCCATGTCTGTGGTCTATTCCTTCTACGTGAAGAACAGCAGAGAGCCAGTGCCACTCCCTGAGTTATTACAGAAGTGACGAGTCTTACCAGAAAAGGCAGAGCGTTCTTCATGTTCTTCCAGGGCAACAAATCCTGATTAGCCCAAGCTGTAACCTGATGAAAATATGTTGAATTAGTCATATTATTTCCAGCAGAGTTTTCCATTTTGGATTTTGTACTTCATAAAATTTACAGTGAGCCTGAGCAAAAATGCCCTCAGTGAAAATAGCGGTCAATAAAGGTACTCAAGTTTCAGTAGTACTCAAAATTATAGACATGAACCTGGGTTTCTTCCTCTTTGCTGTAAAGAAAAGGCTGTCCTTTCTCAAACTGTGTCTGATTCCTGGCTGAAACTAATGGTTATAGCTTTGGATGGGCTTCTGCCCCAGAGCATAAATAAAAATGGAACTAATAAAACATCTACGGGAGTTTGCATTTGAGACCTAATCTTATGCATCAAGAAGATTCTCATATAAGTGTTGTTGCAAGTATTTTCTCAAGTGATGACTCCATCTTTATCACATATTTACTATTACAAAACTTTCATGTGAAGTCTCACTTTGATATAATTTATTTTTGATTATAATTTGATGAGGAAAATGTCAACAAAATTAAGTCAAATCAAGGTACTTTCCTCAGGGGGAATAGATACATATCATACAGTTATTTTTATTACTGTTTTCTATAGCAAGAAGATGAATCTTTCTCTTCTGGGAAATCTCACATATAATGTTTTGTTAGCCAAATGTTGCACTTAGTAGCAATGACATTTAGTAACATGCAAACTTTGTTCAAAGATGGGCTGGAGCTAGCACCCTACCATGCTATAGCTAGGACCTACTCCTGATCAGCTGTTGTGCTAATTAGGAGTACTAGCAGAAATTTAGTAGAAAGAAAGAGACTGCACTAATTCCCACCACTTCTGCTGATCAACCTGCCATCTTATTATTCCCACAGGTGATATTTATAAAAGAAAATACAACAGTGTTAATGTTTCTAAAAGTACTTTAACTGTCATCACATCTGAAGGCAGTTGCTCCATCTGCTTCTTTAATTCAATTTGTCTTTAACTTTGTATTGCTCCAATACTTCTGTACACATAGTTTCAAATGACAATAATACATAGGAACATGGGTTGGAGAATAGATGTTACATTTTACATTGTTATTTAAGAGACAAAGGTAAAATTGTGCCTCACCCCATCCTGCCTTGTCTTAGTACCACTGTCGTCTTTAACAATGCTTTAGACCAAAGCCATGTAAAATATCCAAACTGAATCTCAAGTGTTATATAAGAAATATATCTGAGATTTGTTGATATATTTAAGAAACATGGTAAGTATTCACAACAGTTCACAGCCACTGAGGGAGGTTGTACCAAATTTTGCTCCTGCTATTTAAGTCACAGACCTGACTCTCAGAATGCCTAAATGCTACTATTTTCCTATGTGCCATCAGGAAACAGAGATGGCAAAGCACTTGCCCGCTATCTTTTCCTTGTAAATACTGGCAAGCAGCTTCTCACTGTCTCCATATTCTTCCTACAGCATGTTTTATAGAGTGCCCAGTGCCCTAGTGTCACATTTTCTGAAGTATCTGCATAGTTAAAACATTGCCTTCCTTTATATAGTGACCTATGATGGGGAAAAACAAAATCTTTTTTATGATTTTAAGAATAATTTGTTGACCTGTACCCATAATCTTGATTGGGATTAAGGAGCAATGGAATTGCTTAACTACCTATGCAGCTCAATGAACGTTCACGTTATGCTATTGCCTGAAGATGTCTATCAGAATTGAGATGCAGTCATGCCAAATGCTCTCCAAGTCTTATATTAGGATACTTTTTATAAGAACTTTGTAAACTAAAAAGTCTTGTAGTACCAAGCAGATCACAGGTAATACCACTTTAGCTGTAGGAGGTAACACAGTTTCTTCCCTAAGGAAACATTTGTTTAATATCATAAAATGCCTGCCCAAGGTCTTAATACTGAGAGAACCCTTAAGTGAAAAAAAAAAAGATGTGATGAAAGTGGTAAGTCAGTTGTAGGAAGGAAAGGAACAGGTTTCTATGATACAGCAGAAGACACTGAGATATGAAATTAATCTGCATTTTTGGTTCACTTCTGTAAATGGATTCATTTAATGAGGCCTTTCAGAAACTTGAAGATTTATCATGGACTTAAAAAAGAAAAAAACATAACCCTTTCTCCTACCATAATGGCATCCTATTATTAACCTACTTTCCTAAGCTGTCACTTTACTGGATGAAAGGACATACAGGAAAAATGAAGCCTAGCGATGTATTGTGCACAAAGTGTTTCCACTGGATTATTCATAGAACTGGTGATTCAATTAAGAGAACACTTTTCTTTCTCAGGTGTGTAATTCCATGCAAGTTGAAAGGGAGCCTTAAAAATAGTAATTGGTGCAATTATATTTGGAATATGTCAGATAATGTAGTTTTTCAGTAATGAATTAATTAGTATAGCAATATTTTTCATATGCACAGTATAATTGCTTTCCTCTGATGATCTCAGAATGATACAAACAGTACTTAATTAGGCCTCTACACACCCATTTGAGGTAATCATTGTCTTTCTGTACTCATAGGAAACTGAGGTACCAAGAGGTGAAGCAATATTCCTGCTAACACACACCCAGTTAGAGGAAAATCAAAGCATGGATTTTTTTCTTCATGTTAGTCCAGAAGATATTTTCATTGTAATGTTTTGTTAAAAAAGGGAAAACATGAGTACATAAGAATTCAGTCTCCATCCTAGAATAGACAATGCATCTCTTGTAATAAAAAAGAAAGAAGACTGTATTGAACCATGTATAACAAAGATAACTTTTAGTCTTCCATCAAACTTCTTAGGTTGAACAACCCTAAAAGGAATAATCACAGAACTCAGCTCTATTCTTAGCAGAAGTCACTAAGCACTTTCCCTCATCCATAAAATTTATTCATCTAGTAATTTCTGATGACCATTTTATTCTTTGCACACAAAAAGATAGCACTTTTTTCCCTAAGAGGAAGAGGTCATTATTTATGTGATCTATTTCTTTCTCCTTGTTGGCTTGGCATATATCTAAGTAGATGACCTTGAAAATACAGCTTACTAATTTTAATATGATGAAAAACGAAGTCAAAATTCAGAAGTTTCTGTCATAGGACTGATGATCAAATATATGAGAGGCAAATATCCTTTAGTCATAAAATAGGTATATTTTATGCAAATTATAGAAGTATATTGTATCTGCTTAATATTACTAATAACATCCAATCAGTCAATTTTCAATTACAGTTTCTCACACATGTAGTAAATTTACCCACTCATGCATTAATAAGGTAATCATCCAGTGGTATTAAAAACCTCAAAGGTGGGTCCACAATCACTGTTTTGCAGGATGACTAATTAAGACACCTTATTTCCTAATTGGAAAGGAGATTCTGCTTCACTAATGTCCCCACCTGACATACTATTCCAGCTTGATTTTTGTTAGTTCTTCAGAGATCAGCAGTCCTCAAAGGACTTTCATTCTCCTACTTCACACTTCTATTCTATTATTCTTATTTTACTTGAGTGTGACCTCTGAGACTGCTATGGTAAATATATCTTAAATATAATTGTAACACTTGATGAAGTAATCCAAATCTATACAAAAGAATTTCTACTTTTTTTTTATAATAGATTTTTTTCTAGTTATTGGACTCTACTATATGTCTCTTTATAAGAAGCGACCTACAGTAAAAATGCACCCACATTTCTTAGTTCTCCAATCCAAGTGAAAGTAGCAGCGTAACAAAGAAATATTATGAATAGATTCCTTTCAGCAAAACACCTATACAAGTGCTAAATTGTAGGTGTAAATTTACTGATACTTAATGAATCTGAAAAGGTATGTAGGTTCTCCTGCCTGAGAACTCAAATTATGTCCAGTCCTGTGGTGTTTATTATCTGTATTTCAAGACATATTTTTGTTTGAGGAAAGCATAAATGGTAGGAAAGCTGGGTACTTCAAAGTATCTTCAACATTTAAGTATTGCAGGATCTCAAAAAATAAAGGTTATCTTCTTCTGAATGAAGCCCCAGTAATCCAAGGGGAAATGGTGAGTGACCCGCTGCAGCACTTAGACACACACAAGTCTATGGGGCTGGATGGGATCCACCCAAGAGTACTGAGGGAGCTGATGGATGTGCTCACCAAGCCACTTTCCATCATTTATCAGGAGTCCTGGCTAACTGGGGAAGTCCCAGTTGACTGGAGGTCAGCAAATGTGACACCCATCCACAAGAAGGGCTGGAGGGAGGACCCTGGGAACTACAAGGCCTGTCAGTCTGACCTCAGTGCTGGGGGAGGTTATGCAACAGATCATCCTGAGTGTCATTATACGGCACATGCAGGACAACCAGGTAATCAGGCCCAGTCAACATGGGTTTATAAAAGGCAGGTCCTACTTGACAAACCTGATCTCCTATGATAAGGTGACCTGCTTAGCGGATGAGGGAAAAGCTGTGGATGTTGTTTACCTGGACTTTAGTAAAGCCTTTGACACTGTTTTCCAAAGCATTCTCCTGGAGAAACTTGCCACCCATGGCTTGTTAGATGGGTGAACACTTCGCTGGGTGACAAACTGGCTGGATGGCTGGGCCCAAAGAGTGGTGGTGAACGGAGGTAAATCCGGTTAGCGACCGGCCACAAGTGATGTTCCACAGGGCTCAGTATTGGGGCCAATTCTGTTTAATATCAATGATCATGTGCACCCTCGGTAAGTTTGGAGACAACATCAAGTTGGGTGGGAATGTCGACCTGTCTGAGGGCAGGAGGGTTCTACAGAAGGATCTGGACAGGCTAGATTGATGGGCCAAGGCCAGTGGTATGAGGTTCAACAAGGCCAAGTACCAGGTCCTGCACTTGGTTCACAGCAACCCCATGCAGAGCTACAGGCTTGGGGAAGTGACTGGAAAGCTGCCTGGCAGAGAAGGACATGAGGGTGTTGATCGACAGCTGGCTGAATATGAGCCAGCAGTGTGCCCAGGTGGCCAAGAAGGCTGACAGCATCCTGGCCTGTATCAGAAACAGTGTGGTGAGCAGGAGTAGGGTAAGTGATTGTCCCCCTGTACTCGGCACTGGTGAGGCCCCACTTTGAGTACTGTGTTCAGTTTTGGGCCCCTCACTACAAGAAAGACATTGAGGTACTGGAGCCTGTTCAGAGAAGGGCAACAAAGCTGGTGAGGGGTCTAGAGCACAAGTCTTATGAGGAGCTGCTGAGGGAACTGGGGTTGTTTAGTCTGGAGAAAAGGAGGCTCAGCAGAGACCTTATCGCTCGCTACAGCTACCTGAAAGCAGGTTGTAGCGAGATGGGGGTCAACCTCTTCTTGCTAGCAACAAGGGATAGGACAAGGAAATGGCCTCAAGTTATGCCAGAGGAGGTTTAGACTGGAGATCAAGTAAAAGTACTTCACTGAAAAGGTTGTTAAGCATTGGAACAGGCTGCCCAGGGAAGTGGTGGAGTCGCCGTCCCTGGAGGTATTTAAAAGATGGGTCGACGTCGTGCTTAGTGGTGGTTTTTGGCAGGGTTAGGTTGATGGTTGGACTTGATGATCTTAAAGGTCCCTTCCAACCTAGGCAATTCTATGATTCTGTGATTCTATGATTCTGTCTCAATCATTTCCTCCATCATTTAAAATAGCATTGAAAATGGCAATTAAAAATGCTATAAGGGCTTAAATAGAATAAATTAATTTTTCCAGCTTATGCCAATTAATAGCGTTATGCAAACCCAGGTGACCAAGCATGACATTTTAAGGGCATGTTTTATTTATATATTTGGCAATTTTATTCATCATAGTTTATAACTAGCTAGTTTTTCTACAGAAAATAAATCCAAAGGTGTCTTCAGTTATTTTTAAGATTTTTGAATAATCACAAGTAATTTTCAGTTTAAATGGCCAGGAGAATTGAAAGAGTCCATAATATTACTAACCCATTGAACAGTTTATTTATACAATTTTACCTCTAGATGCTATGTTGTTGATAAAATGCAAAGTGAATCTAGCCTGAGTGCCATCTGACTTAAGTAATTTGTTAATATTTTCAGTCCAGTTCATAGGTACTGGGTTCAACATTTCTACAGTGGCTGTAATTTTGGACAAAAAGGAGGGGAAAAAAAATAAATTACAGCACCAGAAAGTTGTTTTATCATTACAAATTGAAGTAATGGCAGAAGAAAATTGCAAGAATGATCAGGGGAATGGAAAGCCTGTCTTAGAAGCAGAGACTAAAAGAGTTTGTATCATTTAAAGAAGAATGATACATTTGATTGCTCTGTGGACATACATGAGTAAACAGCGGGACACAAAAATTTAAACCAAAGGACAGTGTTGAAACAAGAGCAAATGGGTGAATTTAACCATAGGTAAATATAGGCTGAAAATCAAATGATTAATTGTCAGAGAATCAAATTTCTTGGACTAGTCTTTGATTCAGACTACCAAGATCAAAATTGAAAAAAGTTGCAATTTACATATCTTTGAAAAGAATGACATTGTTGCTGATGATTACAGTACACCAGGACTTACAAATCTTTTAAACTTTCCAAGTCTCATTTTTGTAGTGATTATTGTGAAAGAACAGAAACAACTCAATATTTGATCTTATTTCTTCTAAATTATGAGTTAGTTTTGCTATTTGTATTTCATTATTTCATTATTAGGGTGTGGAAATCTCCAAAGTTTTTGTTTTTTTTTTTTTTTAAATTCTAAAACAGCAGTAAGTATAGCAAAAGTCTGTGAAAACATTGACATATTCTCAGATGATAGTCAAGAAGGATTTGGATTTTCAGACTGAATTAATGATATATTGGTTAACTTAAAGATTAAAAAAAAATATGTCAGAAGTGTATGTGTATGCAAGTGAAACTCCTGAGTTTTGTTAACAAGGAAATATTTATAGCAAATTCAAATACTAAAAAGCATCAGCATCTGGCAATAGGGAATGCGAAGAGCAATAAGTTTTTATTATCGCTTATTGTAATTTACACTAGTGGAAGTTAAAGCCAAATGGATCAGGTTCCTATGTCTTTTTTTTCAAATCAAAGTGAACACTGGGACAATAGAATTGTGCCTTTAACAGTTTCATAAGCATCTCACACCACTTTAAAGGCAATAGAATTTGATATGTCT
>NW_009647032.1:1253412-1256759 GCF_000708025.1 Charadrius vociferus
TTGCATTAACTTAAGACACAGGATATGAGCTGAGTGGATTCAGATGAACGACTGACTGTATTGTCTTATCAGAGAAGATATCAGAGAAAGGTCTGATGAATACTTGTTCCAGACACAGCAATTGGGAAGGCGAAAACAGTAAAACTTAGGCAATAGATGATGTTAGGTATACTTTATCCAATTCAAACAAGACACAATATACAAGTTGTGAAGGAAGTGCTTAGAAAAGTAGATAAGTGACAAACGGAAAACCTTGATAACGAATCTCCTACTAAATGTTATTAAAATCAAACTAAGACACCAAGAATAGCAAAAAAACCCAATTAATTTAAGATTTGTTCTCATTAAGGTCCCATGATTACTCTTTCAAGATGAAATGTATTTATGTGGGCGTTGAACTATTTTATTTGAAGCATTATTTCATCCAGATTTCTGTCACTGAAACTATTTTAAGGCAGGTCAGACTGGTCATCTTAAATGTTAGCAAGAGACAAATGCATTTGCCTGAAAATGAACAAAAAAGGCCGAAACCCATAGCACAACTCCTTTCAAAAGGCTTGCAGACAAAGATACATTTTTTGTGCTTGCAGTGCTGAATTTCATTTGCATCCATTAAATTTTCTACAAAGATTGGAAGGAAAAAATACAAGCAGGAAGAAAAATAGGTTCAGAATTTAACTCAATAATGCTAATTTCAAAGATCATAAAAGTAATGCTCCCACTATCATAGTGCATTTGAAACCCTAAAAAAGAATACCATTGGACTTTCTTGAATAGATTTTGCTGAATGAAAGAATAGATTCTGTTAATGGGCAGGAATTACTGAGGGGGCATTTCAGACTTGGTTTGAAGCTGGGAAATGGATCAACTTATCTTTCATTTAATCTTAAGAATTTGTAGCATTATGTGTTTGACATGAAGACACAGGGAAGAGATGCTCTAGTGTTATAAACATGTGCTCCTGAAATTATAATTTCAGCATTCAATTCTAAATAAATAATAGAAAAACAAAACTAAAATATATTGCTTGTATTTTATTTATCATATTTTAAAAGATTTTTGTTTTCCTCCACAATTTTATTATCGTATCAATACAACAGTAAGATGGCAGAAGAAGGAATTTTAAAATAGCAATTACTATAAATAAAATGTTTCCTATAAAATATTACTGGTTTCATGGGCTTGACTGCTTTTCAGTGATACAAATGAAATAACTCTATGCGCCAGAGTGAACCATACAGGCAATCAATAAAGGAGAGGAATGTCTAATCACCACAGGGGGAACATTTTCCACAGAACAACTCTTCCATCTCTGACCTCTCCAGTCCTGATTCTCAAGGGAACCTTTATAAAATAATCCCAAAAGATGAATCTGAAAAAGTAAGCTTTTATAACTCTAGAAACTAGAAAGCTTGAATTCAATAGAATTAACATATGTTTTTGTATTCCAATACAATTGTCTGTCTGATTCATCT
This sequence comes from Charadrius vociferus, assembly GCF_000708025.1. NCBI lineage: Eukaryota > Metazoa > Chordata > Aves > Charadriiformes > Charadriidae > Charadrius > Charadrius vociferus. Next base: position 1,254,888 of record NW_009647032.1, read on the forward strand.
CTGTTATACAAAGCCTGAAACCACTTTTCTCTCTTTTCCGGGTGACTTAATGATGTATCACCTGTTTCCTTGATCACCCGCACCTCTTTTCCAGTGTTGCTCTCTAATCCCTCCTCTCTCATTATGTAACATAGCCAGATTAAGATAAGGATGGTAGTGTCCAATCCTATATGCTGTCTGGATTTTTCTCCTTCTTGTCAAACCTGAGAAAAGGACTGCGACCTTGGAAGCTTTTTTTGCTCAAACTGTATGGATGTGTTTAAGAAAAAAATACAACTTCTTCTGGCAAATTTTGCCTGTCTTATGTCTATACACCATTGTGGTTCCAAGATCATGACTGTAACAATTGAAAACTAGTATAACTCAAAAAACCTTATTTATTTTATTGCCACTAAATGCCTTTTTAATTGAACACCTTAATTCTATCATAAGTAATATCTAGAATATGAAAATGCAAAGGGAATATTGAAATCACCTAGATGTTGCTATAACTTCTTCAAGTACTTGCCAATTTTTATATTTATTCATTGCATGTGCTTGCATTTTGTGCTGTCATACATTGTGGAGTCTGAGAATTAAATATTCCTATCATCGATGCCACTGAGAAATTAGTTTTATTTCAAAGTGTTATTTCTGATTCATAGAAGAGTACAATCAGAAAAAAGGCCTATGCAAAATATTACTTAATACCAGTAACATTTTTATAATACAGAATCCATAAATCTTGACGTCATCTCAAAGATTATCTAGTATACATCCACTCACTCTTCCCCAAGGCAAAATGAGCTCTATTCATGACAGCATGACAGAGGCTTGTCTAACCTGTTCTTAAGTTCCTTCACATCAAAGATTCCAGTCCTTTTGTATACCTAATCTACTGTTCTTTTTGCTTTGCTCATCTAGCAGAAATTAATGCAAATGTAGGAATTTGTTTTCTTCTATTGTATTTCTAAAAGGTATTTTACCAAATCCATAATAAGTTTGATGTGTCAATGCGATGTTAGAAAGGCCATCCCATTTAAAAACAAGTCTCAAAGGGATTTTCTGAATGCTTCGTTTCAGCCCAGATAATTTTTCTATTTTATTTGCATCGTAGTCCCACAAAATGTATGGCACAACAGGAAGCAGAGTGAATTACAATTGAAAACTGAGAGTAAATAAATAGAATCAGAGAATCATAGAATGGTTTAGGTTGGAAAGGACCTTGAAGATCATCGAGTTCCAACCTCCCTGCCATGGGCAGGGACACCTCCAACTAGACCAGGTTGCCCAAGGCCACGTCCAGCCTAGCCTTGAACACTTCCAGGGATGGGACCTCAACAACCTCTCTGGGCAACCTCTTCAAGTGCTTTACAACCCTCAAAGTAAAAAACTTCTTCCTAATGTTTAATCTAAACCTGCCCTCTTCCAGTTTAAAGCCATTCCCCCTCGTTCTGTCACTACATGCCCTAGTAAAAAGTCCTTCCCCAGCTCTCCTGTAGGCCCCCTTTAGGTACTGGAAGGCAGCAATAAGATCTCCCCGGAGCCTTCTCTTCTCCAGGCTGAACAGCCCCAACTATTTCAGCCTCTCCTCATAGGAGAGGTCCTCCAGCCCTCGGATCATCCTCGTGGCTCTCCTCTGGACACACTCCAGCAGGTCCATGTCTTTCTTATGTTGAGGACTCCAGAGCTGGATGCAGTACTCCAGGTGGGGTCTCACGAGAGTGGAGTAGAGGGGCAGAATCACCTCCTTTGACCTGCTGGCCACACTTCTTTTGATGCAGCCCAGGATACGGTTGGCCTTCTGGGCTGCGATTGCACATTGCTGACTCATGCTGAGCTTCTGGTCAATAAGCACGCCCAGGTCCTTCTCCTCAGGGCTGCTCTCCAGCT
>NW_009647032.1:1256831-1270692 GCF_000708025.1 Charadrius vociferus
CACTCATCACTTCTCTCCACTTGGACATTGAGCCGTTGACTGCAACTCTTTGAGTGTGACCGTCCAGTTCTTTATCCACCGAGTGGTCCATTTTTCAAATCCATGTCTCTTCCATTTAGAGACCAGGATATCGTGTGGGACGGTGTCAAACACTTTGGACAAGTCCAGGTAGATGACATCTGTTTCTCTTCCCTTGTCCACTGCCGCTGTAACCCCTTCATAGAAGGCCACCAGATTTGTCAGGCAAGACTTGCCCTTGGTGAAGCTGTGCTGGCTGTCACCAATCACCTATTTGTTATCTATGTGCCTCAGCAGAGTTTCCAGGAGGATCTGCTCCATGACCTTGCCAGGCACAGAGGTGAGACTGACTGGCCTGTAGTTCCCCAGGTCTTCCTTCTTTCCCTTTTTGAAAATAGGGGTTATGTTTGCCCTTTTCCAGTCAGCAGGGACCTCACCAGATGGCCACGACTTCTCAAATATGATGGCTACTGGTTTAGCGACTTCATCTGCCAGTTCCCTCAGGACCCATGGATGTATCTCATCAGGTCCCATGGACTTGTGCACTTTCAGGTTCCTCAGGTGGTCTCACACTTGATCCTCACCAACAGTGGGCAGTTCTTCACTTTCCCAATCCTCGCCTTTACATTCTGTGTCATGGGCAGTGTGGCTGCAGTCCTTGCCAGTGAAGACTGAGGCAAAAAAGTCGTTTAGGACCTCGGCTCTGTCTCTGTCCTGGGTAACCAGTTCTTGCGTTTCCTTCCGCAGAGGGCCCATATTCTCCCTAGTCTTTCTTTTCTCGATGACATACTTAAAGAAGGATTTTTTGTTTGTCTTAATGTCCCTGGCCAGATTGAGTTCTGTCTGGGCTTTAGCTTGTCTGACTCAATACCTGGCTGCTCGAACGATTCCTCTGTATTCCTCCCAGGCTACCCGCCCCTGTTTCCACTCCCTATAGGCCTCCTTTTTCTTTTGGTCATGTCCAGGAGCTCCTTGTTCATCCACACAGGCCTCCTGGCTCTTTTGCCTGCCTTCCTCTTTGTAGGGATGCATCGCTCCTGAGCTTGGAGGAGGTGGTTCTTGAATATTGACCAACTTTCTTGGGCCCCTCTTCCCTCTAACACTTCATCCCACGGCACCATACCAAACAACTTCTTCAAGAGGCCAAAGTCAGCTTTCCCAAAGTCCAGGGTGGTCAGCTTGCTGTGCACCTTCCTCGCTGCCTCAAGGATCTCAAACTCGACCATTTCATGGTCACTACAGCCCAGGCTGCCCTTGAGTTTGACACTGTCTACCAGCCCCTCCTTGTTGGTAAGGACAAGGTCCAGCATAGCTCCCTTCCTCATTGGTTCCTCAACCACTTGGAGAAGGAAGTTGTCCTCAATGCAATCCAAGAGCTTCTTGGATTGCCTATGCCTGGCCGTGTTACCCTTCCAACAGATGTCAGGGTGGTTGAAGTCACCCATGAGGACCAGGGTCTGTGAATGTGATGCCGCCCCTGTCTGTCTATAGAGGGCTTCATCCACTCTGTCCTCTTGGTCAGGTGGCCTGTAGCAGACTCCCACTGTAATGTCCCCTGCTCCCAATTTCCCTTTAATCCTGACCCATAGGCTCTCAGTTGGCTCTTTATCTATCCCTAGGCTGAGCTCCATGCATTCCAGCTGCTCGTTAACATATAAGGCAACACTGCCTTCTCTTTTCCGTTGCCTGTCTCTCCTGAAGAGCCTGTAGCCTTCCATGGCAGCACTCCAGTCATAGGAGTCATCCCACCAAGTTTCCACAATACCAGTGAGATCGTAGCCTTGGAGGTACGTGCACATCTCTAGCTCCTCCTGTTTGTTCCCCATGCTCCGTGTGTTTGCATAGAGGCACTTCAGCTGTACCTTCATAGAGAAGGTACATTATGCAGAATAAGTTTCCTGTTTTCATAGGTGATGGTAATATTTCATTTAACTGTAAGCATCTGAGATCCAGTTGTGTCTTGAAGTTTGTTGTTTTTTGTTTTTTGGGTTTTTTTTTTTTATTATTTGAGCTGTTAAATTTTATAAAGTGCTTTAGGATTTACCTGGATTCGCGTATTCCTGAGAGACAGCTATTACTACTCAGTCATATTGTTACATTGCATCCATCATCATTTTATGTACAGTCTCAATCTGGAATTCAGGCTTTTTAAGATTAGGAGCTGCATACCTCATTTTACAGAGCTTTGTTAAATAACTGTGCTATACAACCTTGTCCAGCAGAGACTGACAATAGGTGTTTTTTTTTTTCTTGCTGCCCATACCTAAATTACATTGTGCTTTTTTTTTTTTTTTAAGGCAACTTGATTATTCCTTAATATAGTATAAATAGAATTCTCCTATAATATGTCAGGCTATGTGGAAGGAGAGGGAGAAAGAGAGGATATGAAAGGAAGTAATAAAGTAATGAAAATTAGAATAAAAGTATAAATAAGGATAATAAAAAGCTGATTAGTCTCTTCTATCTGGAGTGAGAGATCATCATCATGATACCGCTGATGTTTACATGAAGCCAGCTACAATTTCCAGACAAATAATTCCATCTTTCATAGATTAAAATAATATTTTAAATTGAATAGCTTTGGCTTATTACAATATCGCACAATGTGGAAATACTTAAGAGTAGAAAAAACAGACAGATGGCTCAGTAAATTAATCTATAAGCAGCAACAGAGCATAAGGTTAGTTGCTGACATTGACTGAATGTTGTGGAAGATGTTAGAGAGATGACAGTATTAATTAGTACCAAACATATGAAGGTGAAAAAGGATAATGTAAAAGGGGATGAGATGGGTTAGGAACCTGTCATTTAAAGAGAGGCTGGAATTTCACATTTGAGATTTATAATTGTACTTAAACTTTGCCACGATTTTGTAACATTTTGATTGAAAGCCCTTGTTAAATACATTATGAAAACAGGAACACATCTCCACTGTTGATCTACATTCTTGACTCCAGTTTCAAACTCAGCCTCATTTTGAGACTGCTCTGATTTTTTTTCACCAGTTGTAATCATAATGCAGTAAAATACATCATATTATTTAGAAAATAGGTCATATGACATTACAAGGCACTTTAATTGTTCTGAAAGAGACATTGCGCTGTTCTTCCAAATTACTAGTTGATATTTTTCTCTTGCCGTGTTTCCAATTGCAATATATTTTTGGGTAATATTAGTATAAATTTGGAATTGGGGGTGCTCCAAAAACTACACCATTATATTTGTGGTAAACTGTGTGTTGTGTTCCACGCTAGACTGTATTCTTAGCTTTTTAGCTCTGGAAGTCAAAACATCCTTGCTCTTTAAACTCTGACATTATTACAGCTATAAAAATGACATTAGGTATTTTTCTTATAAATTAGACAAGATAATCCAAGTTCACTGGCTTCTGGAGCTGTATAAATTCATGCTAGCTGAAAAGAAGGCATAGAATGTTTTAATTTATTTCACTCTTGTTTCTGTGAACTTACTGAACCTGATTTTGAAAAAATGCTGAGCACTCCTGCAGGTACTGAGTATTGTTTTCAGTTCAAATTCTGCATTTTAAGCTCTTCTGATGGAGGAACCAGTGTCAAACAGCATGAGGATGCAAGACAGTATTTCAATACGTGATTTTAAAAAATCTTTTAAAATTCTGCCAGTTGTTTATTCTGCTGTAATTCATATATAGAGGTAAGAAATACATGATACAATGGTACCTACAGGGTAAATCCATGACAGAATGTGCATGTGCATCTGTGTTGTTCTTTTCTTTATTATTCCTAACCAATGTAGTTTTTCCAAATGTATTTTAATACTGCAGAAATGTAAACCTTCCCTTATACCTGCTTTGGATTTATTAACCCTGAAGGAACAATAGTCAAGCTTGATACAGTTAGACTGGTGACAAATACTTAAACCACTATCTTGACAGTAAATTGGAAACCTCTGCTATTATTAAGTAATCCTGTGGGTTACTCTCCTGCTGAGATATATATCTTAGATTTAGAGTTCACAGCTGATGAGGTAGCTAAGAAGAATTACTGTAGAGAGAAAAATATCCTGGATAAAAATGTTCTTTCATATAAGCAATGGTCTTTGTTTTATTGGATTTATTTATCTTACTATTTTTTATTAAATTGAAATATTCAACTGCAAATTTTAGGTTCACTGTTACTGGATATGATGATCAGTAGAGTAATTTAATAATTTCAGCTGAGTTTCCCTAGTTTTGCTCTGGGTTTATAAAAATAGTTATCCACACAAACCAACTGCTAGAGATGGTGTAGTTCTGGAGGAAGACTTCCCTAACATCTTTGTGTATTGAATTGAGATATTTGCAATAATACTGGTCTCAGTAAACTTCAAAATGAAGAGCCCTTTACTGTAGCTCCTTTAAATAGTCTGCATGGCAGCCTGGAATGATCTTTAAATTAATTTTTTATATTATTCTGAATGTCATTGGGAAAAAAGGCAGAGGCTACTTGAAGCAACAGTAGCAATGATTATTTTATGACTTGTCATAAAGGATTCTTCATTGAATTAAATAAGATAAACTTTAGAGAAATATTTTTTAGCAGTTGTTCTGAGTACATGAAGAAGGCTGGTGAAACTTTACTCACTTATAATAATGTATGTCAAAAGACCTAGTGGGTAAACTGCTATTTAAATGCTGCCTTGAGTCTTCGTATCTCGGTAGAGAGTGACTTTGTCTGTGACTTGAGTCTGCAGCTCATAAATAAAGCATACCATGTATGTGAATGTTTGTAGGGCTGCAAGTCAACTGGGAAACTCAATCTTTCTTTGATAAAAGCATTTTGCTTTTGCAAAAGTGGTGGAATGAAAGCCCTGGAGTTGGAGACTTCATTTTATTAGTTTCATTTTATTCAAAAGGTGGTGTGAGTTTTCCTCCTCTTGTGCTGCCACTCTGCCTTTGTCCTAACCTCAACAAAATATACTCCTGGGACATGGGGTTATAAGGACAAAAGTACAAATTGCATTCTACAGACATGTTCTGTTGCCTTCAATAAATGAGTTGCCTCTTGCCATTGTTTGGGAAAGACAGATTCTGTGATTAATAAAACAACATTGCAACTGGAGTGAAAGTAACAAAAATCCTAAATTTTATATGTTGTCATACACTCGTAAATATGTAAAAAAAACTGAACCCCAGCACTTTAGACTCCTTAATAGGTTTGCCAATTCTATAGTACAGTGAAGTTTCAAAAGTCTTAAGGAATAGTTCCAGATGAGGTCACAAAGAAAACCTGGCACAAGGAAAAAGGCTGGCTGTAGGGTACACAGTCTATACAGATCTCTGCAGATATATGAAGCATAGATAAAAGTGGAAATTTTCACTACTGCAAAATAATATGGTAGTAACTTATGGTCACTGCCAGTCTGGCCGTAGAACCAGTAAACATTCTTCTAAGTCATTTTTCCAGACCGTGTTGCACATGGACTTGTATGAGAGCTACACTTGGGCATCTCTCTTTTTAAGGTTTTGAACTCTTGATCGCTTGCGTATCACCAGTAAATTTTTTGCCTTATACTTTCAAGATTAAATTTCTCTTGTTCGCTATGTTCACTTTTTGGTACATTTGATACCATGGAAATTTGCTAGTTAGAGCTGAGACTGATGTCTAGTCAACATAATTGACCTAACTCAGGAAATGGAACTTAGTAGTAGGAGCTTAGGTAATTAACAGAGAGTGAGAAACCTTAACTGGAGAAAGTTAATGTTAATTGAGACTAACCCCACTCTAGAAATCAGTTCCCTTAGTTTGTTCTTTAAATTATATTGTAAGGACTCTCTTGTAAAATGTCCCATCCCAAGTATTTCTAAAAGCTCATGTTTTAGAAATGTACACAAGTCATTCCACCTGTAAGTGCATGGCATATCAAACTAAACCATCTTTAAACCCAGTTATTTGGTGGCTTACGTTTTGCTGCTAAGCTAAAAAAAAACCCCATGATCCTTGGAAAAAGAATATCTGCATATTATTGTGGCGGACGGAAAGGCACGGACTCCGGTATGCAGGGTCGAAATCTGCTTTATTAAGCAAGCATGCTCTTTAAATACTTTTCTACCAAGGCCAGTAATTTTCTACTTTACTTGTTTACACCATTGCGTACTCTCAAAGATGATCACATTCCCACTGAAAAGGGAATCTCTCTTCCCTGTGAGCAGTGCCTCCTTATCTAAGGAGTAACTTCACACAACTTCATTGTCTGCCAAAACAGTGCTGCAGCTGCTTATTCCTCCCTATTAGTTCTACCACACTTAACCCTTCTTTTGCTTCAGTCCCCACATATTATGACTTTATTGAATTTAATCTTTATATAGCCCCTTCAAAAAGAAAAAGAAAATCTTAAAAAAAAAGAGTTTAACAGTTCAAATTTTCATTAATATAGTCAGTCTTTACTGAATATAAAATTTAATGAGGTAAATTATGTTAGATTTTTCTTGATGTATGATAGCAGTTAAAAACAGCAAAGCAACTACCTCCTGAGAGGATTCAAGGGAAGGTGTTATTCTGACATCAGTCTCTGAGCACTGTGAGGCCTTCCACAATGCTTTGTGACAAGGGCAGGAAAGACCACACTGCACATACCCATCCTTAGTTCTCAGGGCTTAGTCTGAAAGAGGGTAAATTTGAACAGAAAATGGTCATCAACAAAAATGTAAAGTCTGCTACAAAATGATGGAAAAACATTTAATGTTGTTTGATTAAGAATGATCAACAAGACATTAATAACAATCTGGCAATCCATTTGAAGCCTCAGCTGCATTATCTGTCAACCAGTCTTTGTGCAACAAGCTGTCCATGGTGAAGTGCATTTTCAATGCTCCTGTGGAGTTTTACACTAGGAAGCTTGAGAGGCGAATTCAACCCAGCATGCCAATTAGTATTTTCACTCTCACAACATGTTTACTGCATTTCTGTCTCTGCTGCTAAGGGCCACTAACAGTGAACTGGTCTACTGACCATACAGGTCTCCCAGACACTGGAGCTAAGCCACCTTGCAGCTGTTTGTCAGTGCCACTATTTTGCTAACATATCCTTCATTTCTGGTGTTGACTCTTCCCTCAGCATCCCCTGCAATGGTTAGACCACAGATCACCATATGTGCAGAGGACAATCAGTTCTGCAAACATTAGCAACCAATCGCTAGTAGCCAAGATAAAAGATTGGTTGGGTTGTTTTCCAAAAGCTACTAGAAAATCATATAATAGGCTCACGTGGGATAATCACAAAAGATAAAGCAAAACCAGAACGGTCCAAAAACTCATTACATGGTAGCTTTCACGATGTTTATCAACATAGTAGTATATTTGCTGTGTTTTCCAATTCTGATGTCATTGTCATCTGTCACCTCCTTTGTTTTTTCTCTATTTCCTTTTCTAATTCAAACTGCCTTTTAAATAATTGCATTTATAAATTCTCATTGATAGATGAAGAGAAGAAGGAAAGGAAAAAGAGTTGATGTTATCCTTCTTACAGAGATCAAAATGAGTTTTTTGCTTTGTTCTCCAATCACTGTTAAATAATACCTGCGGAAATCAAGGTGACACTGGTAATTTTGGAGAAGGCCTTTTTACCATCAATGCATTTTAGAGAATGGAATGTAACTGGTAATAGATGTATAACCAGGTCCTAAATCAGTCAAGAGTTTTTGATGATATCATAAATGGAGAGAGCAAAACTTGAATAGTACAGGACCCCATCTGATGGCATAACGAACAGTTGTCATTAAATTCCTCATGTGTCTCCTCATATCAAAGAATAGGAAAAAGAATACCTACTGAGGAATCTGCATAATACTCTAATAATTTGGACCGAGTATTCCAAATAATTATTTAAAAGTAAAAGAATTTACTGAAATATTAAGTAATGTAATAACATACCTAGTCTGAAACTAACAGATTAATTATGTTTCTAAAATAACGTAGTATTCAAAGCCCACAGATTCAGTTATGCTAATAAATAATTAACTAGATTCCTCCCATTCTTTTATATATTATTCTAATAAAACTATACAAACCTGATAAGCATGCTAATGCCAAGCTGAATGAAGAATAAAATATATATTGTGTTCATAAATTTTCCAGGAAAAAAAAAGGAGCAGAGTGTTTGCTGATAAAGAACAGGTAGGCTAGAGATGACCGCCTGACCTTGAAACAGCTTGTGAGCACCTGTACTGACACTGGTTCTATTACAGGAGAATGCTTCCTCGTCTTTAAAAAAGTATAAGTGGAAAACAACAATATTCAGATTCCAGATCTTTTGATCCTTGGAATGTGTTCAATACACTTTTGAGATAAACCTTAAGGGCTTCAACAAATCATATTCTTGAGGACAGTCTATGAAAGATCAAAGTGTGTATGTGTATGCACGTGCATGTGTGTGTCTCTGTGACTATGTCTTCTTCCATTTATACAAAAACCTGAAGGCCTTTCTAAAACTTAGAGTATTTTGAAGCAAGATGAAAGGAAAAAAACAAAGGTAATAGTTTTTATCTGTAGGGATTATGTCTGTAAAGTCATACAGAATTTTGAAGTTCAAGGATATAAACAATTTTTGGAATTAAAAAATACAGCTCTTATTAAGACATACGTATTTATACCACACACTATTTTAGTGCACAGAGAGCTGTATGCACATTAGGCTTAGGGAACGTGTATATTTACGGGTAAATTTGTCTTCAGAGGATTCAAAGCATTTGTTTTATGAGGTAGACATTGCTAACTACAACCATTTAAAACAATGAATTTATAAAAGATTTTCAGCAATAATGTAAACTATGTCTGATTCCTCCCAACCCGAGGGGGGGGATGGGACGGGACCAGACCGAAAAACAGGAATTATTTCTCAGTGAGATTTATGTAAAAAAGCTTTAAAAATGCATTTGTAAACCATTAATGACATAATAGCATTTAGCCTGAAACAATGGGCTAATATTAATTTTAAAAGACTGTTCCACTCATTCTAATCTGTGTGTTGGCATGTATCATGCACAACACTAACCACTTTCAGATAAATCAGTACCTCAGGTAGATGATCGTTCTATAAGGCCATTGAAATGAGAGTATATATGTCTCGGCCACAAGCAATTCCTTACTCTTTCTCATGGTTCCAGAGGCAATGCTTTAATGGGACTAAGAGCTGTGAAATGGCTACAAACACTTTGCACTGAAAGTCAGCACAGCTCCTCTTCAGGAATACACAAGTAGCTGTTGGTTTTGACATTCACGGGCGCAGATGTAGCTTTCTATGCCCTGCAGAACTCGGCCATGGCTCAGGCCAGAACATGACATTATTTTTTCCTGATGTCTTTTTGAGACTCAGGGATATTTGCTTGTTTCCATCCCCTTTACACTACCTGTAATTTAACAGCTATGCAAAAGGCGGAACGATCTGATTTTGTTTCAATGTAATAACTCACATTTTTTAAGATAATTACGTGGATAGAAGCAAGGAGTATATTTTAAGTTCACTAATGTGTAAATCATTCCAGAAGACAAACACTTATAACTCTGTCCTGGTGGTGTTTTTAATCTATTAACCTTTTAGGTTAAAAGTGCACTGTGAAATATAACATTCATTATTTTTTCCAAACAAAAAAAGCTGGAAACATGCAAAGATAAGTGTAAGCCTTCACATACTTCGTTATTAATTGCAACCAGTCTCACTTTTAAAAGGTTTAGCAATCACTGTTTAATGAAAAAAATCCTAGCATTGGGAAGTACATATCATTTTTTTTCAGAGCCATGGTGTATCATTCATTCTATAGGCTGATTATCAGCATCCAACCACTACTATGCCTTCAATCCCTTCTTTTATAAATGACTTTTTTTACTATCACACACCATTTCAGGACCTGAGTTTCAGCATCAAACGTTTTTTGGTGGAACACGTCCCAAAGTCTATCATCTCCCTCCCTTCTCATCTCCTAAATACTTGCTCTTTAGCTTCTGCTGCAAATTGATTCCTCTCATGTCTGTCTGATCCATGGACCATGCCAAATTCTTCTGAGGCTTTAAAGTTGGATTTAAAGGCACAGAATTAAAGTGAAGTGCCAGCTAAGAAAAATAAATAAATAAATTGAAAATTTTAAATCACTGATGAGCTAGTGTCAAATGTTTTCGTATTTTTAGCATTATTTTTACATTTAAATATGTATCATGTATAAACAGAATTAAACATACTTTTACTTTTCTTTGTGAAGCGATCATTTATAAATAAAAGAGCTGACAAACAGAAAAAGATCCAAGCATTTGCTTTCTTATGGTCAATCTTGGTCTCTACAAATCTCAGAAGAGTCTGGGAAATTACTTTCTTGCTCCTATTCTTTAAAGAAGAAATCATTTTAACTTGAAAGACTTGGTATGGAAGTAATAAAAAATGTGCAAATATATACACTCAACTTATAAGCCATCTGGAATAAAAGACAGTAAGCTGAAGTATGACTAAAGCAGAAAAGAGAGAATTAAATTCTTAAGCTTCCTAACAAATTTCACTTTTAATGACTCAGTAAATATGAGTAAGAAAATATTTGTAACACTTTCCTCTAGTTTACATAGAGAGATGCCTCTGAATGGAGTGAAACCTTCATAGAGAAGCACTTAAGGTAGATCTCTATCAGGAAAGAGAACTTGAGGGACCCTGTTTCCCATTAAACCCACCAGTTTCTGACATCAGTCAAAGAATGCTGTCAAAGATGTTACTTGGTATGATATTTGGCTTTTTTGTTTTTTAATCTACTCACTGGAAGTAATGCAAAATTGTCACCATAAGGCTGTTCAGGAACAAAAGCGGTGTCAAATATCACTAGAAAACAAATGAGGGAATGCTTACCTTTTAAAATAGACATAAAGCAATGCAATTAGTTATTCAGATTAAAATATTAGATCTTTTTATTACAGTGAGCCAGGAAGATTTCCGCTGCTTAAAAGAGAATGTATGAGTTCAAAAAATATCTAAATGCCAAAAAAACCCCTATTTTCAGTTCAAAAGGATGGAAACTGAGGAGATTACCTTTCTGAACAAACATATGCATTTACTTTAAGATGAGATGAATTGCTCTCTCCAAGTTATCTTCTGTAATGACTAGATTTTGGCTATAGAAGCCTTTGGAGTATCAAGCCTCTCTTTCAGAGAGAAATAATAGATAAAGACCACCTTCTAATAGCAAGGCTCTTCTGCTCCAGATATTACCTTTGTGTATTGTTTTCCTTAGATTTGGGTTTCCTGAAAAGAAGGCAAATAACAGGGTTCAGTTATGTCCTTCGATGAAGGTGGTTTCATTATGTTGTACATGCTGACTAGGTTAATGGCCTTGTCTTGAGATATATATATTTGTCTCAGTATGCAAAAGTCCACAGATAAAACCGCAACATTTGGCATGTCAAATATAAGGCACTAAATGTGTTTACTGATTACTTTTACAGTTCAAAAACTCATGTTAAAAATATAAAAGGTCATAGATGACCTAGCTGGAGCACTTCCGACTTCAGGGAGGTAATTAGGGAGAGTCTCTCCAGTATACTGTTTTTAGGGTAAGCAAGGGAGGTCCCTCGATCTCATATCTTATATTTATGTGCTATTTGACATTCCTATAATTTACAAACATTTAATTCACTCTCTTTATTTTACTGTTAGGCAACTGATAAACAGAGAGGATAAACTATCCTGAATATTTAAGAATTATTCCGTGGTAGATCTCACTGGCAGTTATTTATCTAAATATCTTTGAGGATCTGGGCTTCACCATTCCATTATTTGTAATTCTCTGCTCTAGCATTATTTTAAAGGTATCTGATTGTTGTTCATTGCTGCTGGTCCTGAATGTTACTCCCTTAATAGTAACAGAGATGTGGCTCATCTTCACGATCCGTTATTGGGTGTACACCAAGACTACTTTGCCATTTGAGCAACTGCTGTTGTATTCTGAAGTGTTTCTATTTGGGTGAGCTACAGATAATTATCTGCTAAATAGGAACCTCTAAAGAGAGGTAATAAACCTCTCCAAGTCTCAGAGTGCTATGAGGCTGTAAATGGAAACACTGCTACTGTCAGTTATGATATTGGGCTTAAAATAAGAGTGAAAAATGTGATACCACCCTATGGTAATGCAATACATTTCATATATGGCACAGCTTGATACAAAATGAGAAGCAGAGCAATGTGAGGCTTGCTGAACAAGCTGCTAAGAGAGAAGCATGCAATGTCAAGTGGGAAAAGCACTATCAAGCTGAGTAAGAAAAGCACTGCAATATATCATAGTATGAAGTGGTTGCTTCCTCACATGTGTAGCTATGTTGTTACACCATTACCATCAGTAGAGAAGAAGGAAAAGGAAATTCCATGGTCTTGTTTTCAATGTTTTTTGTGTAACTAGTAAAAGAGACAGTGTGTGTACTAGAGAGAGTAGTTCAAACCACAGACAGCAGAATTTAAGAATTTCAAAGAGGAATCATGATGGCTGAAATGGGTACAAGAGTGTGAGATCATAACCATTACTGTATTTTCTATCTTGTCAGTATTTTCTTTACCAGACTTTGTTTTCCATTTCTCTCATTTAAAACTAAAATGTATTTGTAGCTGACAGAATCATAGAATGGTTTAGGTTGGAAAGGACCTTGAAGATCATAGACTTCCAAAGATAGACTAAAGAATACTATTTTTTTTAAAGTAAATTCTGTAACGACCAGAAGTTTGGATTTAATGAAGAATGTTCTGCCAAATGGCAGCTATTTTAAAATATCTATTGAATCTTTTTTCTTTTTAAACATTTGCAAGAATTGTGTTTCTAATACCTTGTGGATTTAAATTGACTTCCGAAGTTTGATTACCTCACCAAGTAAACTCACAAAAATAAACATTAGAAATATCTTTGAAGGGTTATTCATAGAAATATTTTCGGTCATGAAAAATGACAAAACCCCACATGTCTAGCAAGGTTGTAATTTTCTTCTTTAAGAGTGTTCAGTATCTGAAGACTGAAGGACGAAAGCTGGATTCATATCGCCAGCTATAGCTTTTTGAGAAGACTCAATAATAGCGTATGTATATTCATAAGGAAAACATTCATTTAGTTCATCAGGAGGAGGGTAATCACCTCAGTATGCAGATTTTTGCAAAATCTTTTTCAGTCACAATTTAACTTCACTATATTTAGCTCAGATATGATAAATCCACAGAGCTTACACATGCCCATTTATATAACATTTGGGGAAAAAAATAAACCTGCAATAGGCAGTTAAACAAAAGTACTATAATTATCCACACATTTGGCCAAGGCAGATGTCAAGTCACTAAGAGTAATTCTGGTGAGATATATCACACTTTAGTATTACTTCTGATTGCTATAGTAATTAATTTAACAAATCTGTACACTCTTAATGTAGTTTTCCATGAAAATCTCTAAAACCAGGAAAGTCTTTCATTTTTTTTTTTTTTTTTAATCCCTCTGTACTTCAGGTTTGAAGGATTACATTTCTGAGAATATTTAGGTAACACAGTTATTCCAGTGCCATTCATTTCACTGGTCATTTTAAATGAAAAATTCATGTCCAGACCATCAGCTGATAATTGGTGCTCTGAGCCAGGATGTGTTAGAGGTTGCTCAAAATCACCCAAAGGCATGACGTTCACAATGTGCAAAGGCATCAAGAGGCTTTTTTTCCTTCCCCTTTCCCATGAGAAACTTTCATAAAAATATGAGTATTATGTTAATATTAAATAAAAACTTCCGGTGTTTCCAAAATCATTACTTACTCCCACTTTATTGGCTACTACACGAAAATACAATAAAAGGAATAGATGTTAGAGAGCAAACTGAATATATATATGTTAACTTT
>NW_009647032.1:1270730-1330037 GCF_000708025.1 Charadrius vociferus
TATGCTTAAAATCAAGATGTACTTCTGTGCTTGCAATTGTGGACGTTATTGGAGATAATCTGGTAACTGAAAGTACTGAACTTTTTAAAATACTGCAAATTTTATTCAGTAAATTCCATTCATCATCTATTCACATAACTGTTTTCTTTTTAAAACAGTAAGGAAAAAGGCACAAAAGCCCTTAGAACTGTTTCAGTGTTTTGGAACGTGAATTCTAAAAGTTGCACAAATTTTTGATGGTGACTTAAATATATCTGAGGAACAACTAGATAAGAATGTATAATGCAATAAAATAACTGTGGCTCCTAAAAAGGAGGGCAGTTAAAGAAGGAAGAAAACAGATTTCATCTGAATTGCTTATTGGGCTTTTTATGCTGTCTGTCAAATATGACTGGTATCATTTGACTGATATAAATTACTATTGATTTCCAGGCTCTGAGAAACCTTTTAGGCCCTGAACAAAGATTTTAATTGTTTTTGGTGTTAAGCAAGATTTTTTTTCTTTTGGAATATCCTTAGAAAAGGTTTAATGAAGTCATTTGGTTATCTCATAATAATGGCTGTAGTTAAACAGCATATTTATAGAAGATAAGGAACTGCCTCATTGTAAAGAATGTTACTTCTAGAGATAAGGCCCAAATCCATACAATCTCTACAATACATATTGATGTCAGTAGAAGGTCAATTTCTTACAGACTAAATTAATGCATTTGATAGAATTTGTGTCAATGGAATAAACAGTAGCTCTTTGGAGGAAGGAAAATCTAAATAAGTTAACAGAATTAGGTACATTGACTTACTAACAGCTGATAAAAATGTGTGATGAAAAGGATCTCGAAAGATCAGCTTGTCCAAAGCTTTTTTCATAGGCAGATTTCGATATTCAGGACTCTAAGGATATCCTTAAGGGGTGTTCACACCATGATGTAACTCTTCTTTTATTTAATCTGTAACGGTTCACGTCATATTCTGCTCCAGTAGTTAATATTCAGTAGACTAGCAAATACACTTGTTCCTATTGGAAACTATGTGGGAGGAGAAGCAAATTGAAGCATTGGTGCAAGCATTCCTTTACAAGGAAAGTCATGGACCTATCTGGTCTGTTACCTTGTACAACTTGGTAGTTAATTGCATAAATATACACAAAGATTTAACGTATTTGAAGAGATAGGGCTTTAATCTATAAAACTGGCTAAGTTTAATTTTATTTCTGCTGCAAGAGAACAGTAACTTGAAGGCCACGTGTCACTCTCGTGACCCATTAAAATCAATAGGAGCCTTTCCATTGACTTCATTGTAATTTGGATGGGCCCCCGGTTCAACGGCAACTTCTTATTCTGCTTATTGTGCTGATGTACACAAACTCTAAAATGTTGCTGTCAAGCTTCACCTTCTGTACATAAATTCGGTAATGTAAAACTGCTATTTATAGTAGTTCTTAAAGACAATGTTTGAAATGCCTTCTAACACATGTAAGACAAAAAGCCCTGGAGATCAAAATAAGTATTTCAGAAGGAAAACTGCTCTAGTAGGAAATTTGGCCATTGCGCTAGAAATCAGCAGGGACAGGGTTAAATACAGTTGATGTTACTATGTGAAACATCAATGCATGACATTTCACAGCAGTTAGTATGCCCAGATGCCCCCAGAGCCCAGCTCGTTCCTCCTCCATTCTCCACTGCACTTTGAAGAGTAAGACACCGCTAACAGGCAGCTAGCCCATGTGCTTTTGAGCCACTTTGCAGTAAAAAAGAGCAACACATGAGTTGGACTTTTGTCAAAACCTTTCTGGAAATTTGAACCTGTGATGTCCATTGAATCCCGTTTTTGTCTTCTATGGTAGTCTTGTCTTCAAAGTAACCTAACCAGATGGTGGAGCCTGCCTTTCCTTTCTTAGAGGCCATCAGTCTTTGCTCACGCTGTGTATTTCTAAGTGTTTTTCCTGTTTTGATCTTCGAGAAAGACTTTGTAAGACACTTCCTGCAAGTGAAGTTTAACAAGATTCTCAGGTATGTTCCAACTCTTTTGTTAATCCATGGTTCCACAATAACTACCTGAACCTACTGAGCTTCAGCTAAGACGTCTTGCAAAAGTAATCCCTGCAGAAACTTCCCTACGACTCTGGTCATATACCTCAGCTCACCATGAGTAAATAATAATGACTTCCATTTATAAGAGCACCTTTTAACCCCTAAGTTCCCAAAGGTTTTACAAACTATTGTTCTGATTCTGCAGTCATCTACTTCAATAAATAGAGGATAAAGTTCTGCTTCCACAGATGGGTAACTTCAAACATCATGGAAACCACAGGTGGAATCATATATTTTTTTGGGGGGTACAAAGTAGAATAAAATAAATGGTTAAGAAGAAATTCATGTTACCATCGTTTTAGAAAATTCAGCTGCAATTTGTTCAGGAAGTTGAAAGTTATCACTCAAACTGCAGTTTGGCTGAAAAATAGAAGACAAGATTCCAACATTTAAACTGAAGCCCAGTAGTTTTTGAATGAGCATACATTTTAAATTTAGTCTTTGAACCTATTTTTCTGTATTTCATATGTTTCACAAACGTGTGATCCATATAGACTCAGGCTGTGCTCTGTTATTGGATTACTGTTACTACCTCAAAAAGCAATTACATGTTCTTGGGAAATCTCCTATTCAAGTACCATCTAGGCCAAACCCTTTCTAGCCTTTAAGAGTGAAAAACAGTGCTGAAAGTTATGCTTGATCATGTTATATTCATTCGTGGCAGCACAAGAACAATAATAGAGGTGTAATTTTCTATCAGTTATCTCCTGACTTCTTTTGGAAGGAATAATCTTTCAAAGCCTCATTCATATTTGTTTCTCTTCAGTCAGAAAACATCAGTTGTCCATGTGGACTTAATGCAAAATCAGAATTTTAACTGAGAGATTGTTGAATATGAATCAGTTTCTTTCAGATAATATAAACAAGTGTTTTATAGTATGCCATAACAATGTAATCTCTTACAGATACAACAGAGAAATTTCTGAAGCAAAGCTGTATTACTTGTTGCTGACACTTACATTGCAACTGAAACAACATTCTGCTGTGAGATAGGAAGCACCCAACAGACATCAGTTACTGATAGAACTAGATGAACTATTTGCAATAAATAATTTGACAGGTATAGCCCTCTACTGTCTTTGGAATCTATCAATAAATAGAACACAGTATTGGTTTTTTTTATTTGTTGTAATTAGTAATTGCTTAAAAAAAAAAAAAGTTTGAGTATTAACCTTGTCATGAACAATGTGAATTCTGTTATTGATTAGGTCACTTAAGGTGCATTATATTGCTTCTGTTCTGCAAATGAACAAATGGGATTAATTGCTGAAAATTCAACTAATGACAATGCTGAATAAAAGCTGTTTATTCATGCACAAATGTCCTTGTTTGTAGGCACATATAGGGGATCAGTATAGTAATACTGAGAAAAATTTGCACTATTTCCCAGAATTACTGTAGCACAGTACAACTATAACAGATGGGTAGCAGCTACTCAGGTGACTGAGGAGAAAGTTGTAAAAAGATTAACTGAATGACATGTTGAATTTCAGCTACTACAGTATGGGGTTGAGAGGGCTTATGTATAGCTAACTGACCTAAATCGGAACTCTACCTTCAGTTCATGTCTCAGCTACAGAAAGTATATGTATCTTGGAATTTAGTTCCATTTAGTGAAAAATCTTTGATTTCTTATCCATGAATAAACCACAATCAAATAACCTGTCTTTTCTTCTAATCTTTGCCTTTCTTGTCTAAGAGGCAAAGGCATTGTGATGTGTGAAAGTATCTTGTTCAATACAATCTTGATCTTGGTGAAAGAACTTATATGCAGTAATAAAACTAATGTTTGTTATAAAATATAGAAAAGAAGTTGTATGCATTTTGCTCTATTAATGTGTATATCTCTGATTTTAACTGAAGAGTTGATTATGTTTAATTTTTATTAACTAAAAACTATACAGTTTTAGGTAATTTCAGTTCAAAGATTATAAACTGAGGATCAAGAATGTGTACAATTTGCTGCAGTAATTAAAAAAAAAAGTCACTTTCCTTTAATTCGTTTGTCACCATTTTCTTGTATTGGGACAAAAAGGAAGGAGGAAGATGAGAGTAAAGGGAGCTTGAACCATGCAGTATGTATAATTGCTTTTGGGTTTTCACTTAGCAAAAATTTGTGACTTATAATTCTTTGTGAAACCAGGCCTGGGGGAATACATGGAAAAACTATGTAAAAAAGCTTAAGTTTGATACATTCTTGAGGGATTAATTATTAATATTTTACTGAGAGATTGTTTAGTTTTGCTGGAGAATTCTGCATAAGGTTGTATTCTTCTTTCTCTGCTTAAAATAACCGAAGGAATTAAGTTCCAGAAAGTTAGTTCCAGAGGGGAAGATGTTTAAAGTTATTTGTTGTTTTACATAGATAAGGCTGTAAAAATCACGGTTTTTTTGCTAGACAGAGGTTATTGTCAATTCCTCAGGTACAATGCCTTACTTCCATTTTTGTCCAACTCTTGTTTCTTCAAAAGAGGGTAGCAACTTCTTACTGTCTGTTTAGTCAATTGTGCTTGACACATATAGAGAAAAGTATTCCTTCTTGTCCTGCAGTGACCAATTTATGTCCTGAATTTATGTCCCTTTATACTATGTATATGTCCTATACTTTCTTTTGCATAGCATTGACAGATGCAAATATTTGATAGAAAATCATAAATGTCTGTAACTTTCCAAAATAGGAAAGAAAAATGTAAAATGATACCCTGCTTTTCAGCATTACTTTTGAAACAGCCATGCTTATGGTTAAGGAGAACTTTCTCCTTTATAAAAACTACCCTAATTGTGCTTCCTTGGAAGTCTGATAAAGGTGGTACTCATAAATGATTCCCTAACAGTTTCTGTTGGGGTATTTCCATTTAAATATAATGTCAAATATTAATAGACAAATTGATTACATTTCTAGCTGACCATCAAGTAAATTGGTACTAGCCATAAGCATACTCATCTAAAAGTCTCATTGCCTGTTTTATGTTTTCTTCTTCATCATTTGTTGTCAATTCACAGATTGGTCATATAATAAATGTTTGTTTAAATTCTGTTCATTGTTAACAAAAATAGTGGGTAGCAGGTACCTCCAGTCTTTCTGTCCTGATTCGGATAAGAGTATAGGAATGGCTGTAGTGGGTCAGTGTGCTTGTCCCAGAAGTAAGCAGGTGCTGACAGAATAACAAGAAAAGGGAAAGCACATATTAATAATACCTTCCAATAATACTCTTCTGACCTCCAAGTATTTATACCTCAAGACATACATGAGGGGATTTTCATGTATTTAGTAACCCTCAGTTCAGTTCTGTCCAGTGTCCCCTGTGTCCATTGAAGCTTTCAGCAGCCACACCATCTTTTACTGAGTGAAACAAAATACAAGTAAACCAACCCAAAAGACTCATATCCAACTGTTAAGTAACTTGTATGCAACAAAACAAGTTTTCCATCACAAAAATATGCTATCTTATATTGTTATTCAAAAAAGCAGTTCCTGTAATTCTGACCCAAGGTATAGCACAACACCTAGCAACATTAATTTCTCAATACCTCTTAAATGAACATGCCATTATCAGATAATGGTCCCAAGATTTATATCAAGATGTCTGCAAAACCATATACAGGGACAGGGAAACCTTTAGCTCATGTAGAAAGAAAGCTTTTTCTTGGACAGAAATGGCAGGGCTCTTGGCCACAGAAAACTCATGCTGGCAGGATCTATCCTTGTGGAGAACTGAGCTGTCAGCTTGTTTTCTCTTTACCTCTATACCGATACAATTGTATTATTGTGGCTCTTGCCTATTTCCAGTTTCATTGAAATCTCTTCTTAGAAGATGAGTTTTTCATGAAACAAGTCCTACATCAAGGTCTCTTCTGATGTTGGTATGAAATTCAGAAAGACCCTGTGGAAGTGTCATGCCCTCCTTTTACATAATCCTTTCAACTAGTGCCTAAATGGAGATATTATTTGGTATCTGTCATCATAGAATAATAGTAATTTGTTGTTGAAACTTATCATTCAGTCCATATAGATCTGCATTTTGAAAACTTGCAGGTACATGCTTTGAATTCACACATTCATGACTGTATTCAAAATACTGTAACACATCAGGAATGTGACTGTCACTTATTCTTTTACCGTGTCACCTTAGCATATGCATATTTCACATTTACCTTAGCACATTGCTTCATATTTTGCCCTGGTTTGATTGACATTCAGCATATTAAATTACCTCAGTTCTTGAATATCTTTAACTGATTATAGCCTTGAGACACCCTCTGATAAATGGCTGTGTTCTAATTTTCAGAAGCAAACACTCTGATAATCAAAGGAGCCTTCTGTTTATGCACTTCTCATCTGGCAGTATCACCAAACTGCTTTTAAATTAGTCTGGAAGCTTTAAAATTTATAGGCTTATAAACACTATTATCTAGTTTCATGTTTGAAGTTATAAATCCTTTTTATTCCATGTCACTTATTTTGTTTTAAATTTATTCAGATTTCTATATTGTCTGATTGACTTCTATTCCAAGACAATTCATGGCCTGGAGAAAAACTTTTTAAAATATAATTTTGAGAAAGATTTAATTATGACAGTCAGATCCAGCTAGTAACCAGTTATAAGAGCCATATATCACCTTTCTCAGGATGATGAGGTGATGAGGAGGCTATAAAACATGAGTGGTGTGTTCTCTGAAGGCCTCTATCCATATCAACCCCGTTTCCAAGATTCAGCATAGATTTTAGGGGACACCCAAAACCGTTTTTGAAATGTACATGGCAGAGAAGTTTTAAGAAGCAACTACCATAGCAATAAGAAAGATGTTGGCACATCAAGACAGAAAGAGCTAGGGCACAAATCTTGCCAGTTAATTCTGATCAGAGTTTGGAAGATCCTTGAATAAAATTGAATAGCCTGCTCATTCTAATTATAATTCACAATCCTCTTACAAATAAGAGTTTTTGCTGCTCTGGGACTAGCTTCTCTAGGTCCAGAAATTACATCTTGATTAAATGAATCATAGCTAAAACTTACATAAAACATGAAAAGTCCTAGCTGTGGTGAATTACCAGTTTGTCATAGAGAAACATTCTGTTGGAAAGAAATTCCTATCAGACCCAAACTCCAGCATCAATATGAGGGAAGATGAATATAGAATTGATTTTTTTCCCCTCTTCTTTTTAGTGCGTTGATAAAACCTGGTAAGGAGTTTACATCTTCAGCCTCACAAATAAAAATGGAGCTGCAAAGAGAAAGCTGATCCTTTATGGTCTTCCCTTTTAAGCATCAATAATATGTTAATAAAAAAGAGATAGGTGACATAGAGAAACAAAACATAATTTGTGAATCTAGTAACACTTAAATGTGACCTGTTCGTTCCATTTGTTCATTGTCAATAAATCACACAAATTTGAATTCCAAATTAATAGGATTGAGTGAACAATAGCAAACTAGATTTCAACTTTCTTACTTTCAAAGTACGTGTGGTGTGGTCCCATTAACCTTTACCTCTGCCATATAGAGTGCAAGCTTAATTTTCAGCTCAGGTTACCTTGTGCACTTATGGTAGCAGGTTTTGTCTGTGAATTAGGGAGTAATTTACATACGTCAGAAAGCCCAGTTTCACTATAACTCATGGAGCTCAGAGAATTTCATCCAGTACATTGTGAAGATCCTTGTTTAAAATAGCAGTTGTTGCTTTCTTTACAAACCATGAACAAGGCCTTCATCTTGTGAAACAAATTTTGACTTGATGATCCTTACCAACCTATATGCAATCCTGGAATACATTTTCATTTTTTAACAAATACTATGTAGTTTATTAATTTATTGAGAATATTTTCCAAAGCATTTATAGAACCTTTATAAATGAAGCTTGAAGGGTGCTGTACCAGTTGATTTAACCTTCATGAGCATATGCTAAAATGAAACATGAAGTATTTCAACACAGCATGGTACAGTGCCATTCAGGGATAACCAAATTGGTTTTAAACAAAGCTATTGTCTAAAACAGTGTAACAAGTTTACTGTCATCATGTGTGATCTATTGACATATCGAGAAAGATTAAATGGTTTCCTTGAGGTCACCTGATCCCTGCCTAAGCAAAGAAGAACTGATTCTTGGCTTGTTGTGATAAGAACGGTCAGTATGCATATTTTAAAAATCTCAAAAATATATTACAGGATAAATCAAAATGATTTTATCTATTTCATTCCTCTATGCCCACAAAAACGAAGTCTTCTTATGGCACCTTATGCTTGGAAATGCAAAAAAGCTGGACTGGGACCTGGACGTTTAAGAATGTACTTTATTCCTTTTCCACTCAAACTCAAATAGTGACTCAAAGTGATCACAAAGTTGAGTATTCTCATTCTCGTTTTTTAACTGAGAGTGATAGAGCAACTGAGGCTTAGAAAAATTGAAGTGACTTGCAAAAGTTCAAAGGGCTTATGACCTTGCTAGTCAGTCATGGAAGAATAGAAGCCAAGATCACTGGCACCCAGAAATGGCCATTAGACTATGCCTTGCAGCAAGACTTGCAGTAGAATAAAACTATCTTTCATAAGCTTTTAAAGCGTGTATTTCAAAGGCCATGGTATTATGAAATCACTGAATATAGAATTACCAGTAGAGAGAGAAAGCAAAAATAATAGGTCATGTAGTCTGTCCTCCAACTAGCGTGTGATTTTTAAATTTTTCAGCAATTTGTCAAGTATGACATTAATTGTTGATGTCAACTAGCAAACATAAGAAATAATCAGGGCTAAGATACCATCTTTGTGATGTAAATGCATCACACAAATACAGTCCCTTTTTGACACTACAATTTGGAAAGAAGTAAGATTAATTTAGTGACCTCCTTTATCAATCACAAAATACTGTCCTCTGGCTATATTTAACAGTTGATATTAGAAGCTGCTATTAGCTGAATTCTTTCTTATTTTTGCTGTTGTTACTGTTCACAGATGACACTTTCTGTTAGGTCCACAGAGCCCGGCTTTTATTCCTTCCTGTTGAAAACTAACAGCAGCAAAATAAATAAATAAATAATCATATTCTGATCTGTGGTTTGAGAAGTAATGACTTCTTCCTTGAACACCTTTAAATGAATTTGCATCTTCAATGATACCCAAGGTCAGTTTGTAGTACCCCACCCCGTCACCCCACCCCAGCAATTCTGACAGCCTAGGAGGAAAGAAAGCTCAGATTTCAGCACAGTCATTCAAGTGTTAATTAGGGAATACTGCAGTGACCTTGAAATCCGTGTTTCTCCCACATTGTGTGTTGGGATAGTCGCAAACTAACCCTATGGTAGAGTAAGGCGTAAGGTGAGAAAAGGGAGAAAATGATCTCCTGTTATGCTTATGCTTTATCAGAAGCATGACTCACATTTCCTTGAAGAATTATATAATTAATAATATGGATATGGATAAGAAGGTGGCAACTCTTCTTCTTTTCCTTCCTCAGATATATTTCTGTAAGACTGAATTTCGACATTTTATTCTTAAAAGTCTTCATGGTTCTGAATCCCAGTGAGAGAATACTTCAGATAGGGGACTGCAGATGGTGATCTCCATAGGACCATTAAAGTCATGTGTCTGAAATTACCACCTGTTCTTGTTCAACTACTGTTTTGCAATAATTTCTCATGAAGCTTGCTAAACAATGCACAGAGATTCCATTTCTAAGACATAAATTCACAGAAGAGAACATATTTAGAGGTATAGTGGAAGCAACTCTCAAAAATTAAGCATGGAAATACCGAAGAGTGGGGATATAGTTAAAGCTGCAGTTCCTCAAAGGGGACTTAAAATCTCAGATTAATAGAATAATCAGACCAGAGTCTTCTGCACTATCCATCCAAACTACTTTTGTCTAAATTGCTCATGGAGCAGCTTCTGAACCACTCCAGTCTATATCAGTCTAAATGTGATTTATTAAATTAAACCACAGTTGGCACCATTTTAATGTGATTCAATAATCTGTAAATGGCCACGCCAGGAATTGGAGCAATGGGACCAGAGTGATTCTTGTTGCAGATGAGTTTCTTAAATCATTGTGCCAGGTACATTTTGATTTTGTGTCTTAGTGTTTGAAAAACATCCTCAGAGGCATTTTGAATTTTGATAATGCTTAGCTGTTGAAGTATGTAGGCATATTTTCTTCAGAGCATTTCTCAACAGATGCTGTAGAATAGCTTTTATTGTGAGAGTTCTCACACATCTTATTTAAAAAATGACAGGCTAAACTTGAAGACATCCTTATCTAAGATGCAGATACACAGCCCCAGCTTTAACACAGAACTCTAGAAAGGAACTAGCATGGAAAATACTACTGATAATAGTACTTTTTGCTGTATACATAAAAGTATTATTGAGGTCAGTTTGAAATCAGAGTGAAGTTATTTGTCAACTTTCTTTGGGGACAAGTTCTGATTTTGTGAAAGAGGAGATTTCGCCTTTATATAAAGTTTAAAAGGCAACTGTAGTTTGCTCTAGCAGCATTCAAAATTAGTGCCTTGTGTTCATGCTAACTTCTAACTATTTTAGTGTCATCTACTCTCAGTGTTTAACATCAGTAGGTGAGGACTTTGTTTCAGTGAAAATTTGGCATGCTTTGGAGATCTGGCTTTTCCCTCGATTCTGCATTTTTCCATCTTTTATCATTAATAAAATGTAGATTTCCTTTGTTCTGGATTTATTGCTTAAAACACCCACCAAACAGAAGCAAGTGGTTTTTTTCAGTCTGGAAGCAATTGAGTTGTGCTAATTTTAAAATAAAATAAAAATATAAATAAATAAATAAATAAATAAAATAAAATTTTATATGAAAATGTATCTTTTGAAGAACTACAACTTCTCTCTTAAGAAACCTTCCAGGAAGTTTAAATGTAAGTTACATTGCCAGAACAGAGACTTAATTCAGTTTTTTCTTTCTGTATATAAATGAAGGTCTCTAAATTAAAGAGTGGACTCTTGAGAAATTTTCAGTTTTGCCACAGTAGTGAATAACTGGAACAAAATAAAAATGGTGATGCATTGCTGCAGGATGATATATCACAAAATATGGTTTATTCAATTACCTTGACAACTGAACTACAGTTTTAACTATTTATGATAATGCCTTCATAATATAGTAGTAAATATTTTATTCTGTATTTTATGAAAATAACAAAGCCTTATAAATTCTGCACTGCACACAATAAAACACTGCAGCATGCTGCTATGAAACCACTGCCAAGAAGCAGGGAACATGGAGGCACTTCATGTGTAAATCATAAAGCTTGCAGATTATTAAAATGCAGCCTTTTCAATGTAATATTTGGAGAAATAGCACTCTGAAGTTCAGTAGCAGAGTCAGATCACATTTCTATCCTTTCTAAAAGCATGTTTTTTTAAACGAAGAGTAAAATGCTTCTGGCTTATAACAGAACAAGATTTTTACTTTCAGCTCTGGTTCAGATTTTTTACATATAAACTGAAATTGTTAAAATTGCTTCTGCAGAACTCCAGATATATTAATGTCTCTAAATAGTCTCTGTTATACGTATGTAATTAGATAAATGTAGTGTACAGGCTTGCCGGAAGAGCTTTAAATCAAGGACCTTAAGCAAGATAGTTACTTGACATACATTTATTCTCATGTGCATAACACTTGCTTATATTTTCAAAATATTCTCATAATAAAGACGAAAACCTGGAGGCTAGATAAATACTAGTGCTCTGTAGCCTAGCTCTCTTGAATGTTACCTCTGGTTATTTTCCCAGAGGTGGATTTTATAAACATAAATGTCAGGAATATATCCAAATTATTCTTACAGACTTGTTAATTTTCCTTATCTACGTGAGCCAATGTTTTTTATCAAGTGAAGTACAAATGAGATAACGAAAATACCTGAAGTAAGGTGTCACTGCAATGGCAATTGGATCAGGCAGACTGCAAGGGCAAAAGAGCTAAACAGGCTTTAGGAAATACAATTTTTTATGGAAAAAAAAAACTTTCTGTGACTGATTTTTCAAGACAAAATAAAATGGAGCAAAAATCTAAGCATATTTAATTGCTTTTTTATTTGAGAGAGAGAGAAGAAAAACTCTCTGCATGCCAAGAACTTGAAATAGCCTTTTTTTTACTAGGCATGATATTTTAATTCTTTTTTTTCTTAGTAATTGAAATAAATGTTAAAAATGAAGATAGTGTGTAGCATTTGGATCTAGCCTTTCACTGTCAAGAAAATTTGTCAGAACTGTGTATAGAGAGGGAATATGGTCAATATATAAAGAAAATCAACACTAAAATCAGCAGTAAATGATTTATATATAAAGTAATTTTGGAAAAGATGAAAAACACTCTCAGTGTACTTTTTAGAAAATCTAAACTGCTCTAAAATATCTTGCTACCAAAATCAGCAGAAACAAACTTTCTAAGCCTTAATTTAAGTTTAGAAAGCAGGCACTTCTTTATTACGGTGCCGGACGCACAGGGGATCACTCCACCTAGTGTGCATACTGAGTTGCTCCACTTACGAAAATTATATACAGTCAAAACATAGATATTCATCACATTTCCGGAAAAAATTAACATATTCATAATATTCTCGAGAGCTCATTAATGTATGTAAATATCCGTGACGCATGCGCCTTCAGGTACACTGGTGGTTGTCCAGGGCCCTCTGGTGGTCGTCCATAGTCTTCCTCACTGTGTCCGCTGGTTGAACCCGATTCTTGCACGTGCTCAGTTTAGTCACAGAGCCTTGCCCCCCTTTTTAATCTTGGAACCTCCAGAAGATTTTCTTGGTTTACTAATCAGGCCTACAACTTATCATTCTCTTGACAGGTACTTCAATGCTATGTTGTTCAACAGTTAGTTCAGATTATACTTAGTTACCAAATACATGTTATGGGGTTGATTTTCATTGATTAGTCCCTTGATTATATATATATTACTACCAATACCCATATCCAAATAATCAATGGTTATTTCTGTTAATATCTATTAATTCATTTCTTGATATTTAAATCAAGATGGGAAGGGCAAGGGGGTTCTCTAAGCAGCATCACTGGTGCATAGCAGGTTTCTATAATTACTAGACTCAAACAAAACTTATCTATTCTATTCTTCATTGTTTCTTCTGAGTTCTGCTTGTTCCTTGATACAGAACAATAATTATCTAGTGAGGGCTCTACGGTTACTAGTTTCAGAATACAGTGCTCTAACATTCTACTTCTACTATAACCAAAATTTGGTGATTTTTACAACAATCTGAGCAGTTGAATTTGTTAACAAAGGTCATCACCATATGTTTTTCTTAATATCCTGTCATGACTTCTTTTCTTCAGCTTCCCAATTAGTTTTGTTATATAAGGTACGTGTGTTTCAAAGCCTCTATTTGGAGTTTGTCTATATTCCTTCAAACTGCAAAGTTGGGCGGTGTAGGAGGGTAGAATTTAATTGCAACAGTTTTCAAATACATCTGTTATTGTTATTAGATATCACAATAACTTTTTGGACATATACAAAACTGAATACAGTCCTACTGTAAAAATAATTTATATTTGGATAATAAGAGAGCAGAACCTCTGAATTGTTTTCTATGGATGCTTATGTTAATAAAATAAATATTGTAGCCACAATCTTTGCTTCACTATCATGAAGTCCAGGAAGCTTTTAGTGTCTGACTCTTCCACAGCACAAGTGCATAGGCAGCCCTAGTAATTATATTTTTGTTTTATTTATTTTAGTCTATTTCAGGAAGTCCGTTATCTTGAAGTTCCTGTAGCGTGCGGTTGGTATAACGTAGCACACCTGGTACTTCTCATGGTGAATACTAATGGCTTAGGTTAAACACGTCTCTTTTTTTTTTTTTCTTCTTTTTTCCTTCTTTTTTCCCCTCTGTTAAGTAGGTCAAACCAGGAGTTTATAGAACAAATTAAATCAATTTCACACATAGAAGAGATTTCCAAACAACCCTAACCATTTATTTCTGACTTTCCATTTAGCAGAAATGAAATTGTGTAGCTTGTTTTTTTCATTTTTTAAAGCATGCTGGGAAGCCCAGATCTGGCAGCCTCTGTGAAGGATTCCATCTGTTTTGGGTTGGTTTTTTTTTCCTAGCAGAGACTTTCTTAATTCAACTGCATTTTATATTGGGAAATTATTTTAGGTTCAATTTTCTGTGCATTCATTGGCTTCGCCTTCTGGTTCTTCAGAACAGAATTGCTGCTTTTTCCATTTTTAACATATAGAATATTTGCCATTTTCTTTTTTTTTTCCAATTTTTTCTCTACTTCCTGTTGATATAGCCTTATTTTATTAGAGATAAGTATGCTTTAGCTGTTATAAGGCCTTCTGTGTTTTCCATAATAATATAAACGAACCTAAATATTACATCAAAGTTCTCACTAAAAACTCCTCTTTGCATGAGTATACATGACTTGGATCAACATCATCAACATATTTCTTGCTAGAACTAAGGAAGCAATAGATCTACCACGTATAAAACCTCCACCTGGAAGATGGAGGAAATGGGTTGCCTTAGAAAAACAAAATTGTAGAGGAAAAGGAAGTAACCAACAATGTGCCCAATTTCTTCCCTTCTTTGCGAATGGTCAAAAAAGATTAAAAAAAAGATCTAAACCACCGTCATATTTAAACTACTCCCTAAACGATTCCCAAACATAAAATGTCAGATATTTCTCAGAAAACAAAGGTTTGTCCAGCTCTACTCAGGGAATAAGCTGATTTATCATCCTAAATTGGTCCTAAGCAAAACTATAGTTTCTAGTATACAGATAAAGGACTGGTAATTTTCCTCTCCAAAGTATCAGCTTGGTGTGAAAAATGAGAACTGTGGCACAGGAGCAAGAAGAAAGAGTAACCCTAATAGATATATGTGCAAAGGATCTAATATGCTTCCAGAAGCAAAGCTGGAAGGGTCTCTTTATAAATTCTTGTTTTCTGCTCTGGACATACTTCATCACTGGTGTGCATATAAAACCGACATCACCTCTTCATACAGTGAGTATTGTAAGCAGCCTAAGGAGCTGCATTCAGCGATAGTAGCCTGAGCTGTAATTTCCTCTCTTGAAATGTGTTGATTCTTTCTATTGGAAAATAAAGATGTAAAAACTAGCAGAAAAGACAATATTAGAGAAAAAAATATAATTGTCTTATTCGTACCAGCTGGTTCCCCCCATATTTTATTTCAGTCCCCAAAATAAGAAGAGTGAGAATGATCTATCCTCAGCTGAATTTTCCTTACAGTGTCACAGTTAGGGACAGAAACTGCACAGAAGAATTTTCTCTTGGCTGTCTGGATGAAATCACAACTATAAATGACCCCCAGCTTTTTTTTTTTTTTTTTTCCCCCGACAGCATAGTAACTAACCAGCTACTTGTTTGACTAGTAACTCTGTTTCTTTCCTTAATGAAACAGATGACCCTCCTAATTATTTTCAAGTTTCTGATTTACACCTGGTAACAAAAAGCCGAGAAAACATTGTGAATGGATACTGTCAAAATCATTAGTCAGTGATGAAAGACACAATGGAAAAGTTCTAGGTATATAGTGCAAAGTTCTAGCTGTAACTTTTAAATTCTGTATCTAAAAAATCTAATTCATGTGTCAAACTTCCATTTTTTTTGTAATAAAATGCAATAACTGCAGTGTTATTCTCATACCTGGTTTGCTGAGACCGGCTAGAGTAGGTGAGTCCAGTTGGGTCTCCACTATGTCCATTCACTCTCCCCAGCTTCCCTGCCATTCCCAAGTGAGGGATTTATTTTTCCTTCTGCTGACACTAATGAGAATATTTCTTTGATTTAATTGGAGGAAGAACTGCACTAGTACCAAGGGAATAATTGGGATTATTCCTCTAGTAAACTAGATATATTTAAGATTTAAAGGGAGTAATCTGGAACATAAATGTAGTCGAAGGTGGACCATAACAGTAAATGTCAAACATAAAGGAAAGGCCTGTTCTTTTAGAACAGTGCAGCAGGCTTTTAGCAGCAGAAAAGTTGTAAGGGGAAAAATATGACATAAACAACAGATCTGGTCATATGTTGAGCAATGCTTTGAATTGTGACCTAAATGCATTTAAACTTGATTCACTCATTGCTTTCATTTTCTACTAGAAAAGACTCAACCAACCTTGTGTGCTTTCATAAACATGTAATCAGCTCTTTTTTTATTGGAAGACCTCAGGTGAAAGACCTAACGGCTGTTAATTTGTGTGTTGCTAAAGGCTTTAGCTGACAGAAATTTGATGAATACTGTAGGTATCTAGGATACTGCTTCAACATTCCCGACAGTTGTTATTTCTAATAGTGACTAAAGAAAATGTGACAGATCATAGATGTCTAGAGACTGAATAGAGCTGAAAAATAGGTAGTAGATGACCTCATTGTATGTCTGCCATATGTGGCAAAGTTTATGAGGAAAGCAGCTGTAAATATATTCTGCACCCACCAGTGCTCCAAGTAACTTGTAGCTCTAAGAGTTACTACAAACAGGGTCAGGGATCATTTGCAGGGAACCTGGCTGTATTCCTGGCTGTCCAACTAAGTGACTTACATCGTGATTATCACTTCTCACTCTTGTCTACATTTTTAGTTAGATCGGAAGCTTTTAAAGATATAACTGGCTATCATTATTTGCATGTATTGGGAACAATACAATAGCCTCTTAATCTTCTCTGGGGCCTTTTGGCAACTACTGTCAGATCAATAATAAATAATAATCTTTACACAAAGCAGACAGATATGTGTAGATGCACCTTTGGCATCTAGGAACTCACAGCCCTCCTAGGTAGGGGTCTCGCACAGAGAAATTAAATAACTTGGAGGGTGGTTTGATCATAACCTTTGTGAGTGGGAGTGAAAATACTGTGTGCAGATTTGACAGCCACAGCCTTGATATTGTAACAACCTGCTTTTTAAGTGGATAAATGAGAAAGGAAACGCACTGTACAAAAATTTCTTAAAATTTCTTTTTTTCTTAAAAAAATTCTGTTAAAAGTTTCTTTTTTTTTTTTGTGTGTTTAAAGACACAAAATATGTTTATTTTCTCAGTACTTCTCAATATTTGTTTGAGAGGATGAAAAGCACCATGAGTTGGTTGTACCATCCTTCACTTTACAAAGGCTACATTTCTCTGCCTCAGGAGAATAGCTAATGCCATATAACCAAAAGGAGACAGTGCTGAGTATAGTCATTCAAAAAGTCTTTTTGACACAATGACCCCGAAGGTCATCTCAGAGAAAGCACAGTGGAACATGTTCTTCTTTAGTGTCCATTTTCTTGTGTGTTTTTTTGAATTTTTATTAAGTGTGTAGAGTGTAGATCACATCTTTTGGGAGCCCAAGTAATTTTCCAAACTGTAGCACATGTAGTTTTCAGAGGCAAAAATGCTGAACGCTTTCCTTCTGCAATTCACATTATAAACAGTAAAGAAAGTGAAATCTCTGCAGGACAAAAATGGTTTCTTGTATTCCCTTCCCCCATGCCTTTTTTTCCCAGCAGGACACATATAGCTGTGTTTCACTGCTCGCTGACACTTCCAGCAAAACCACTAATTCCGAGCACAGGAAAGCAAATGTTCAGGAATCTCTAGATAACATATTTATACCATGCTGTTTTCCTTGTAGTCTGGAGACTACAAATCACTACTCAAAAAATAACTAGGTCTTCCTCTAATGCTAGTTATGAGATGAAGATTTGACTTGATTTAGCTATGCAGTGAAGAGCCTGATCAGCAAATACACAGATTTTTAAATTGTGGCATTTGCTGCAATGTTGATTTGTTTGTTTTTGGTTTTGTTTTTGTTTGTTTGTTTGTTGTTTTTTTAATCATTCTGCCACATTCTAAAGGAAATTTAGCAACAAAGCTTAATATATTGTCTTTATGATTTTTCATAATGTAATTAATTGACATGTATTGAACACTACGTTCACTTCATCTTTTCAAAAGATACTCTACATGAAAGTGAATGTCTGGGGCAAAAACATATGGCTTGCTGCCACAATTTAGTGTCTGTCTGTAAAAAGTAAAGGTTGAAGTAGGGAGAAAAGCCCTCCAAGACCGCTTCTTTCACTGTTTCCATAGTCTTCTCATGAACCCTTTGCCAAGAACAGATCACTAGAAATGAAGTAGTTTCTTAAAAATATGAAATAAAAAGAAGCTTGGGGGATGACAGGTTGTTTAATATTTATGAACTATAGGTACAGACCTATAGAAGAAAATGTGGTGAATGTCCGTGAGCATTTGAGCTGTTCAACTACTGTAGAATTCTTTAGTGTAATAGTTTAGGGAATGAAAATAGCAGTAAAAGGAGGGAAAAATGTAAATGGAACAAATGTACTCTGAATTGCACAACGGAGGTCTTGTAATGGAAAGACATCTCTTATTCGTGAAAACTGCTAAAGAATGAAGTGGTCTGTAAAAAAGTAGTGAAAACTTCATCGAGTATGATACTAAACAACAGAAGAACCTTTAATAAAGCACTTTAATTAAATTATTGAAAGGAATATGGATTTCATATGATCTAATATATTTCTAAACTTCAAATTTCTTAGAAGGTAGAAATTACTTAAAAATAGAAATTCTATTTCAGTTGTGCAAAATATAATTTTGCTTTGTTTTGTTTTCTCCTATAGATTGCCAATGAAAATATGAGGAATATTCTGAACTTTAAATAAGAATGAAACAAACATTCATTCTTTTTGACATGACGGTTGTCCACTCTCTGCTCCTATCACTAGCCTGGAAGACAACAGGAAAATAAAATGAAAAATAGCTTAACAATCAGCTTGCCTTAAGTACTACGATACTCTAACTTTTGAGAGAATCAGTTGGCCATGAAGGCTAATTGCATTGAACTACTTATACTATTTTGGAATGACAGTTATGTAAGAGTCACTAGGGCTCTTCTGAAAAACTGCAAAACAGATCTTGAAAGATCAGCAGCTGAAATTTTACATGCACTTGATGAGCTTGAGCCTGTACTGGTGTAACACAGGTGATCAATGAGGTATTTAGCTCAGAATTCTGTGTGTAACTGTGGGAATATATCTTGAAGGTGACTTTTGGATGAGTGAGGTCTTCTCTTTTCCTAGCCTATGTTTCTTTACCCATGCTTAAGCCATTTTTGAAGTAGTAATCCATTTGTTTGAAATTGCAATGAACTTAACCCTCAAGAAGCAAAAGTCTCCGGGCCTTCCTATTTCTCCTCCCCTCCATTCTACTCTTTGCAAGTCACTGATGATGTTCTGGCTTCCAACTGTACAGAAGCCTAACCCAATCAGAAAGCGTCCATCTACCTTACCTGCAATGTCTTTGACTATTTACTACAGTCTGTCACTACTACAATCACTAATCTACAGTTTCCAACAATTATTACTCTTCTTACTCAAAACCCTCAATATTATCTCAATTATTTCCTTCTTTTCAGCAATAGTAGCTGCACTATCCTTCTTGGTTTCCTGTTTTCTTACTCCTTGGCTTTACTGTGTTATCAAACTAGAATATAAGGCAAAAGGGAAAAAATAATTTTTTATAGACATCAATGAAATTACAAGATAGAATCTGTACTACATTTCTCAAACATTGTAAACTTTCAGTTTACCTTATTCTGACTTTCTAGTTTTACTTATTTTAGACTTCCAAAATTAGGATAAGATAGAAACATCCATTCTTGCCATATTTGTAGAAATGCCACACTAAGTACAGTGGACAACAAGACACTACATCATTTTGAGTATACATTCAAGAATATCAGATAAAGAAAAGCAGCTATGCACTCTGATTTCCAACAGTTTTGCCGTATCTGCAGGCAATAACATTCTGTGACAGGTGCTATCTTTAGGATACTTTGTCCCAGAAGCTCGAGTCACTCATTGATTCCTTTGTAGGCAGCAATACGAATGTACATGAGTTTAGTGAACTTAGCTCCCTTGAGAAGTATTGTTGGAAATGAGAACAATTTTCACTGTCATTGGAGAAGTTTGCAGAATGCAAGCAGTAATGCAGCTTCTCAGAAGAGGCCTTATTGCTCTCCACAATTACCTAAAATGAGGTTGTAGCAAGGTGGATGTTGGTCTCCTCTCCCAAGTAGCAAGTGACAGGGCAAGAGGAAACAGCCTCAAGTTGCAGCAGGGGAGGTTTAGGATGGATATTAGGAGAAATTTCTTCATTGAAAGGGTTGTCAAGCATTGGAACAGTTTGCTCAGGGAGATGGTTGAGTCATCATCCCTGAAGGTATTTAAAAGACATGTAGATGTGGTGCTTAGGGACATGGTTTAGTGGTGAACACAGCAGTGTTAGGTAAATGGTTGGACTTGATGATCTTGAAGGTCTTTTCCAACCTAAAGGATTCTATGATGCCATGTTTTGGTGGTTGCAGCTTGGCCCTAATTTATATTTAAGGCCCTTGAGCTTATTTTTAAAGGGTTCTTTGAATAGGTTTGGCAAAAATATTTCAGATTAAATGGCTGGAAAAGAAATATTCTCTCTAAAGTCTAATTTCTTCATTTTAAAGTATTAACCTTCAATTTGGATCACTTTCATGTGTATGTACATGCATATGTATGATATCCAGTCGCTTCATCATAGAAGTAAAACATACTCTCTGGCCAATGTAAAACTGTCCTAATGGAGGTGTCTTCTATTCTAACCCTCACACATGTACATGCATGCACAAGAGGTTTTCTGAACCACAGAACTGTAGGGGTTGGAAGGCACCTTCGGAGATCATCTAGTCCACCCCGCCTGCCAAAGCACGTTCACTGACAGTGGGTTGGACAGGAATGCATCCAGGTGTGTTTTGAATACCTCCAGAGAAGGATACTCCACAACCTCTCTGTGCAGCCTGTTCCAGTACTATGCCACTCTCAAAGGAAAGAAGGCTTTCCTCATGTTCAGACAGAATATCCTGTGTTCCAGTTTGTGCCCATGGCCCCTTGTTCTGTGGCTGGGCATCACCCGCCCTTTAGATATTTATAAGCATTGATGAGATCCCCTCTCAGCCTTCTCTTCTCCAGGCTAAACAGACCCAGGTCTCTCAGCCTTTCCTCATAAAAGAGGTGCTCCAGTCCCTTGATCATCTTCGTTGCCCTCTGCTGGACTCTCTCCAGTAGTTTCCTGTCTTTCTTGAACCAGAGGGCTCAGAACTGGACGCAGTACTCCAGATGTGGCCTCACTAGGGCACAGTAGAGGGGGAGGATAACCTCCCTCGACCCGTTGGCCACGCTCTTTTTAATGCATCCCAGGGTACTATTGGTCTTCTTGCCCACAAGGGCACATTGCTGGCCCATGGCACCTTGTCGTCCACCAGGACTCCCAGGTCCCTCTCTACAGAGCTGCTTTCCAGCAGGTCAAACCCTGACCTGTACCAGTGCATGGTGTTATTCCTCCCTAGGTGCAGGACCCTACACTTGCCCTTGTTGAACTTCATTATGTTCCTTTCCGCCCAACACTCCAGCCTGTCCAGGTCTCACTGAATGGCGGCACAGCCTTCTGGTGTGTCAGCCACTCCTCCCAGTGTTGTGTTCTTCAGCAGCTTAAGCTATGTGCATAATACACCCCTGAAATGGAGTCGGGCTCTCATGATAACAAGAAAGCGCCAGGTTGGAATAAACTGAAATGAGAGGAGCAAAGGGAGCCGGTCCCTGACGGCGCTGAGCCGTCCCCCATGTCACGATGGGATGCCTTCCCCGGGGAACCGGGCTGGTGGGAGGTCTGGGCTTAGCTAACGAGCGAGGGCTGGGCGTGCGATTAGTGTTTTATAGCTGCCTCCCCACGGCCCATGACGGGGTTAGTCATCGTGAATGTCACTCTGATTGGAAATGATTACGACTGCCCAGAAATCATTAGCGCTCACCATGCCAAGAGCACAAGTCCATCGCTTCTGCTCTTGGACGTATGGGTGTGTGGGGCAGCAGC
The DNA here is from genome assembly GCF_000708025.1 of Charadrius vociferus. Taxonomy (NCBI): domain Eukaryota; kingdom Metazoa; phylum Chordata; class Aves; order Charadriiformes; family Charadriidae; genus Charadrius; species Charadrius vociferus. The sequence goes on from NW_009647032.1 coordinate 1,292,742, forward strand.
TCTTGTGCAGAGGGATGATCCCGGTAGAGCTCACCCCGGTGCGCAGGTCTGGGTTTTAAGCCTGAGCCCGTAGTGTGCTGGCTAATGGCCCTGCTCACGGCGTGGAAACGAGCGGAGTCGCTGGTGCGTGGAGGTCTGTGGAAAGCCACGGAGGCAAGGGTTGCCCAGGTCAGGGCGGAGGAGCTGGGAGATGTCCCTGGCTAGCAGGGCAAAGAGAGAACAAGCGATGCTACGGCTCTTAGCCCACCTCAGCCTGCGATGGGAGCCTGGCTGCCACGGGCTCTGCGGCAGGAGAGCTGCTGGAGCGCTCTTCTTGCTGGAGGGAAGGGGACTGTTGGGCTTGAGGGTCTCTCCGTGGCTGCCCGAGTCCAGGGGGAGCAGCTTGTCTCCGTAGGTGTCTGCACTGCGAGGAAGAAGCTGCGCAGCACAGGCAGTGCCCGGGTTCCGGCTTGGCTGGGGTGCTGCGGAGCGCCAGGATGGTGCCTGGAGGCCTTGGGCCTCGCTGGGAGAGTGTTTGGGGAGGTGGAGGGGTCCCCCCATCACCCTGCTGTGACCCAGGCAGTCGCGGGAGGCTGTGAGTGCTGCAGCTACATCCCTGCCCTTGGGTACCGCGCTGTCCTGACAAACTGTCGGCTGGAAGGAGGGTGCCCAGTGACTCCTGCTCCTTCTTTAACAGGAGAGGGAAACGAGGAAGACCGTTTCCTCCCTGTCTGGTGGGAGAGGTGGATGGCTCTGCTCTCCATCACATGGGCTCTGTCTGGTTGGGCCGCAGGTGGCCCAGCGGGGCTCCGAACTGCCTCAGGGGATGTGATGCTGCTCCGTCCTGTCCTGCCCGCGCTCTGAGCTGAGACACAAGCGTGCATGTCCAGCGGTACCCGCGGCTGCCGGGTCCCTGGCTTCTCCTTGTAGCACACCACCAAACATCCCTTTGCAGATTTAATTCCAAGGGGGCCTCAGCCTTCCTCCGTGCATCCCAGCATACTCTGACAATGCTCCTTTATCCCTCCCATGTGGCCAGTCCCTTTTCCCACCTTCTGTAAACTTTCTTCTTCCATTTGAGTTATTCTAGACTCCCCTTGCTCATCCATGCAGGTCTCCTGCTTCCTTTGCCTGATTTCTTACTCCTAGGGATGCACCTATCTTGAGCTTGGAGGAAGTGGGGCTTGAATATTAACCAGCTCTCTTGCACCCCCTTCCTTCTAGAGCCTCGGTCCATGAGATTCCTCCTAGTAGGTCTTTGAAGAGGCCAAAGGTAGCTCTCCTGAAGTCCAGGGATGTAATTCTACTTTTTGCCCTGCTTCTTCCATGCAGGATCCTGAACTCCACCGTCTCATGGTCACTGCAGCCAAGGCTACCCTCAACCTTCGCATCTCCAACTAGTCCTTTGTTTGTCAGTGCAACACCCAGCAGCACACCTCTCCTCGTTGGCTCCTCCACTACCTCTGTCAAAAAGTTTTCATCAATGCTCTGCAGAAACCTCCTGGACTGTGCGTGCCTGGCTGTGTTACCTTTCCAGCAAATATCAGGGTGATTGACGTCCCCCCCCCATAAGAACCAGGGTTTCTGATTGTGAGGCTACTTTCAGCTGTCTGTAGAAGGCCTCATCGACTTCCACTTCCTGATCAGGTGGTCTGTAGTAAACACCCACAACAGTGTAACCCATATTAGCCTGTCCCTTAATGGTGGGTCATTTTTTTACATCTGTGAAGTTACTATTTCTCTTTGAATATTTTTGCCTAAAAGGGGGCACCTGGGTCACAAAGAAAAAAGCAAGTTCTCAACAAGTTCTCAATTAATGCCTGAACACTGTTATAATCTCTTATCCTCTAAAGGAACAAATAGTAAAAGTATGTACTGGTACAGCTTTGTTGCAGATGCCAGGTCGCTACCAGAAACATTTTATCCCATCACTAGTAACAGGCTTCTGTAAAGAGTAACATTGAATTTGTCGTATAATCTGATATATTTCATATTCATCCATAAGAACATATAACCATTTGCTGGCATTTGCCTGAAACAACACATTCTCTCCTAGAGTAATTCTTACAGTAATTTTATATGCCATTTTAATGCATGGTAAATACATCCTTGTGTCATAGTCCTTGCTTACAATCCCAGATCTGGGGTTTTCCATTATTATTACAGCTAAATTATGCTTACATTATAATTCTGATTGCATTTTAATCACTTAAGATGAAGACATAAATTTTTGCTTAAGAAACATTTTGCTAAATCATTGCTATTTAAGACAGAGACATGATATGTGGATCAGAAGTCTTTTGCTGTAAGACAATTACTCATTTTCAGGCAGTGAACTGCATAAATAAGAGACCTGAATGGCCAACTCCTTGTTTCATTCAGTCTGTCTTTGTCTGTAATTGAAGTTATTCTGTACACCATATTCTTTAACATTCTTCCACTGCATTGTCAATTGATTCAGATGATGGAGTTTCAAGCAATCCTGTCTGCATATGAACATATATCTTGCTGTATTCTCTTGATATTTGTACTGAAATTTCTTGCTCTTAATTTCACCTTATTACTACTATTTACAGCTCCGTGCATTGACCTATTAGTATCAATGCCCCCATACACACCTATTTATTTTTCCTGAGTCACACTAATGAAAGATTACTTACTGGGACGGCAATCAGTGACTGCATTCTATCCATTGTGGTTCGTTTTTAGCTGTATCAAAACATATCTCAAAACTTGGGGAAGGAAAGGTGATAACTATATATAATCTAGCACAGAAGAGACAGTAAGAGTTTATCAGATCTAAAGGACAGTAATAAAAAGGTTATTAATTATTTAAAATGAGCTGGGTTATTTGTAGAAATAATTGGATTAATTCAATAGAGGGCACATTTACATATCAGGAGAAATTTTCTTACAGTAGGCTTCCTGTTGGAATAGAAGAACTTTTCTTTCCAGAAGATCTGTTGCTTGGAGTGGTAGTTTTGTCTGGGCAGAAGGACTGAATGTTATACAGCGGTCCTCCACTGACAGTGGGATGAGTTTACATTCAAAGATTTTGTTTCCTTCCTCTTAACTTCTGTAGTTCTCAAAAAGTATGTGTATACCTGATAACAAATCTGTCTTTCCGTCCTTTCTCAGAGACACAGTTTACCACCCTTACCTACTACTGTCTCCATTCAACCAAATGTGACCTGAATACAGATCAATGGTCATCGTTGCAAACCACAGGCTATACATAATCTTGTCTGTAGTCCAATGTAATCCTAATGGAACTGTTCAGTATAATAACCGAATATTCATCATTAGTGGTATGACTACATAATAACAGTTTTTAATTTCCCATGCTTCTGTACAGACAGTTCTCTGCACCAATGATGATGCTTCCCACTGGAGGAATGTCACCTCTGTCACTGATTGAACCTGATATTAAGGACAGATCCACTGCATGCAAACATGAGATCAATCACCTCACCTTACCTGGAAACTAATGTTTCTTGTTGCGTGACAATTTATTTATTTAGCTCTTGTAAAAAGTGACAGAAACTAACCAGCAGACAGTGAGTTTCAATTGAGAAATTGGCCTATCACATTTTTCCTTCCTTTACCTCCATTTCTTCAGGTACCCACACAATATCAAAATACTGTTTGTGAAGCTAAGAAATATTGTTGCAATTTATATTATGCAATTCGTGTCACTGGTTTAACCAGGAACAGCATATGAACTGTTATTGATAAATACTCTGCATGACATACAAGCACAGCCTGTAGGGAGTAGAATGCTAAACACAGATGAGTGATATGAATTTAACAGACTTGTAAGGAGCAACAATATCTACAGGCTTGAGAAGAACAGAAAAGAGATTGAAGGAATTTTCCTCATTCAAATTTTACCATTTCAGCTGCAAATAATTAACATTAGTGAGACTTGCTTCAGGCTTTTAAGAGTACAGTGGTAGTTTATTGTAAAGTATAAAACATTATCTAAAGAAATAAGGAAATAAGGCCAGATTTTAATACATCTCTTGATAAATATTCAAGATTTTGGCTGCAATTATAAAGTTTTGATGACTCAGTAGATAAAATAACTGCCACAAGAAATAACTCTTTCTCTATTATTCAAGAAATAAAGATTAAATATTTAGGTTATAACACAAAAAATAATGACTGAAGTTTCATCCATTTTCTATCACTCCTTCAGGAATCTGAACTCACCTGTGTGAATGATTTCAGCTGTGGAGGTGCTCTCTTTTTAAATAAATAAGAACAAAATATTAGACAAAAATTAGAGCAAAGCAGTGAAAAGGCTGCCACAAGGTCGCCAAGGCTATATTCAAGGCTGTAATAATAACAATATCAACAACAGTAATAACAGTTCTCACTATTAGATTAAAAAGCAAGTTAGTCACAAATTTGAGGTAGATGTATTTTCCTTTAAGTTTTGCAAGAGTAAAGAATCTTTGACCAAGCATCAGAAGCAGCAACTCACATCATTTTATTAATAGCCACTGTTTCAGCATTGCACATTACCTCCATAGTTGGTGAAACTAAACTTTGAATCACTTGAAAAAGCTATTAATTTTCTTGAGACCGTTTCCATTACTAGAATCTGGGACTATGAATTACAAAAATATCTTTGGATATTTTATTCTACCTCATGTGGTATCCTCTGGGAAAAGTAAAAATATGGTGCTGCTTATTGGGCATCACAGACCATTTGGACACCAAAGAAAGTAAATCTGCCTCACATATTGAGAGGAGACAAAGGTTCATTCCAATTATGGTGCAACCAAAAAGACAACCAAAACAGAAGTGACTGCATTTATGAATCCCTAAGTCTGACTGAAAAATCTCTGCCTCTTTATGAACATTCTGGGTAAACCTACCCACCACGTTATTTTTACATGTCTGTAATAAAGATAAATAAAAGTACTTGACCCATTGGTACACTGATATTAAATCTCTTAACTACTCCAATGTCATATATCTGATGTTGGCTTTTTTGTTATCCTTGATTGGTTTGGTCTACATTGTAAAATAGGATATTAAGATATGAAAACAAACAAGTATTATTCTCATTTCTCTTTGGAATACAATATTAACAATACTGTTGTCCCAATTTTCAAGAACAGTAAGAAGGAAGATCCTGGTAATTACAGGCCTGCTAGTCTCACTTCAGTGTCTGGTAAAATTATGGAGAAGATTATTCTGGGAGTTACTGAAAAACACTTGAGAGACAATGCATTCATTGGTCGTAGCTAGCACGGGTTCATGAGGGGAAAGTTCTGTTTAACTAACTTAATTTCCTTTTATGACAACGTCAGCCATCTAGTTGACCAAGGGAAGCCAGTAGATGTGGTGGGTTTGGATTTTAGCAAAGCTTTTGATACTGTCTCTCCCGGGATCCTTCTGGACAAAAAGTCCAGGATAGAGCTAGACAAGTCCATAATACGCTGGGTGAACAATTGGCTGATGGGTTGGGCTCAAAGAGTTATAGTAAATATGGTTACATCAGGCTGGCAGCCAGTCACCAGTGGGGTTCCCCAGGGCTCAGTTTTAGGGCCAGTGTTCTTTAATGTTTTTATAGATGATGTAGACACAGGAATTGAATGTACATTAGGTATATTTGCTGATGATACTAAACTAAGAGGAGCTGTGTATAGAGCTTAAGTATAGAGAGGTCTTACAGTAAGTCTGGATAGACTAGAGAGCTGGGCAATCACCAACCGTATGGAATTTAACAAGAGCAAGTGTTGGATTCTCTAGCTGGGACAGGGTAAACCCGGTTATACATGTAAATTGGGGGATGAGAGGCTGGAGAGCAGCCCTGCAGAAAGAGATCTGGGGGACCATGAGTCAACAGTATGCCCTGGCAGCCAAAAGAGCCAACTGTGTCCTGGAGTGCATCAAGCACAGCATAGCTAGCTGGTTGAGGGAGGTGATGTTCCCACTCTACACTGCAGTGGTGCAGCCAAGTACTGTGTGCAGTTTTGGGCACCTCAATATAAGAAGGACATCAAATTATTTGAGTATGTCCAGAGAAGGGCGACCAAGATGGCGAAAAGTCTTGAGGGCAAGGCTTATTAGGAGCAGCTGAGGTCACTTGGCTTGTTTGGCTTAGAGAAGAAAAGGCTGAGGGGTGACCTCATGGCAGTCTACAACTTCGTCAAGTGGGGCAGCGGGGGAGGAGGTGCTGATCTCCTCTCTCTGGTGACCACCAACAGGACATGAGGAAATGGAATGAAGCTATGTCAGGGGAATTTCAGATTGGACATTAGAACAAGGTTCTTCATTGAGAGGTTGGTCGGTCACTGGAACAGGCTCCCCAGGGAAGTAGTCATGGCACCAACCCTGTCAGAGTTCAAGGAGTGTCTGGATGATGGTCTTAGTCATATGATTTAGTTTTAGGTAGTTCTGTGCGACCCAGGGATTTGGGTTTGATGATCATTATGGGTCCCTTCCAACCTGAGATATTCTATGATTCAATACGCAGAAATTACTAATGCATTATTTGTGTTTTCTCTTATAACACTATGTAACTCTGAATTCAGGCCCAGACTCTTTGACTACAACAGGATCAGATTTGCATCCGTAATCCTTACCTAAGGCAGCAGTAATGTGTTCACATAATTAATTTATCCTGGAGCCTATTTTACATAAAGCAAGTGATTCAGAAAATAGACAATATCACATAAAAATCATAGGGACAAGCATTGCTTTCTCCATGAGTCATCATATATTTTCAGAGACCAAAAATAAAAAAGCATCTTCTGTATTTGGAGATCACAAGATAAGCAGAAAAGAAAAAAATATTTAAGAGCGAACAATAATTTAAGAGCAGTGACTTCCATAATTAGGGCTCAACTTCCTTGGTTTAAGAAGACAGAAGAAACTAAACCACTATAAAACAATTATGACATGAATAAAATGACTTCCCATTCCTTTGTCGAATAATTGTGCAGGTAGGTAATTTGCTGTCATATTTTCATGCCTCCTGCACAGTAAATTCATTACAATTATTAAATATTGAAATTGCCATGGTTTTAACTGCTAAGGCATTTATATAATGTACAGTGCTAATCAGGCACTGTGCACAGGTCATGACTCAAATTCAGAGGTGACAATAGTGATGGCCTACGTTATGAAAACTGAAAGCAAGGTAAAATGGTACTGTGATGACAGGAAAGATGTTTATTATGAGCAAAAACACAGGTGAATTGTATACAAAACTCTCACATCACAGATATTAACCTCCCTTCTACCTTACTTTGAACATCCTTCCCCATTATTATATCCATAGTTCTGCAATTATCTTCCATAATAAACTCTGTCTTGTGGCTGAGAAGTACCCTCAGCTCTTCTTAAACTGATAAATAGCCAACAAAAATAAGAAGTTGTTGTTACAAGTCTGTGAAAGTATATCTCTAAACTACATTTGGTTGTTACAGTCTCCAAAATTATACAGTTTTTCTGGCAGAATCCTGTGTATCAACAGAAGCTATTTCTACACCGCATTTTGCCAATGCCAAGTTCAACCTGAGCTTCACTGCCACCATGTGCTTTGAGAAACTGTGCTGTAGTGTAGGTTTATAACTTACTCAGGTATAGCAATACACCTTATCATATGTCTAAGTATGCCTGTATTTGCAGTGTGAATAAAATGAGTGTATTTTGCCTAGCTCAGTGACCATAACCTAGACTATTCTAAACAAAATATCTCTTATTTTGTTTGTGAGCAGAGGAAAAGCACACAAATTAGAACTGCATAACCAGTTTCCCAAATTTTAGTTGTTGACCACACAAAGTAATGCCACCATCAGGACATTTCTAGAATAGTCCTGGAGTCTGATGATACAAGACAATATGCACACTGAATCAGGGGGACAAATGCAGCTCTGCTGTACATGTCCGCCAGATTGCAAAATGGAAAAAAAAAAAGCTGTGTACAAGTGCTAACCTGCCTTGAGTGCACTTCATCATTTAACATCCCTAAGTCAGTGTGGAATGTTTCTTATTTCTCATTGATCTTTAATATGAAATTCTCCCATCATCTGTTTTAAAAACAAATGCAAAATATGTAATTATTTTGTGAGCCATAGCTACAATGTCTTCAGTATTGACCCCATTCTGATTGAATGATGCTCCTGGTTTTTTCACTGTTCTCTTACACACCTCTGGTTAGATCTTTACAGGGTCTAACACATCATAGATTTTCCCATTTTTCACTTTATGCTTTTACTACTCCAAAATGCTTTTTTTTTTTGCAGATCAACAAAGTAATCTGAAATGTCTAAAATTGTAGCCATACTTTTTCATTTTGTTAAAAAAATAGAGAAAAATAAAAATAATTATGTGATGTCTAACAAAAGTAGTTTTGCAGGATCGCTTTTTTTTCTTTTTCAAAACCAAACCGAAAAGTATTCTATTTTGTGGATTCAGCAACTGCTTGGCAAAGAAGCTCCTCTCAAACACTTGGCTAACCTTTGTTAGTTGCATTCATTTCTTATCTGGCAAGCAAAAATCTTTTATAATTAGGCAATTCTTCATAAAATTTATCTTTTAGAAGTACAGAGTTCTTCAGTTATACAAAAAGCAGTCCCACCAAGGTCCAGAGAAAATCTTACCAGATCACAGTAGAATTTATTTTACCAGTCTTATTCAAAGCAACTAGGATTCATATCCATAATTAATCCAGAGATAAATGACAGTCTCAGGCATGATCACAACTATATCAAGATAAAATCAGGAGAAGTTGGTTCACCACATTTACAGCAGTTCCTCCCTCTTCTCCTGGTGGTATCAGCAGAGCGTGAGCAAAAAACAGTGGAAATGCCTCAGAGAAACTTGACAGGGGGAGCATTTAGGTATCAAAGTATCTTGCTATGGTTCTGAACGTCTTTGTTGTTTGACTGCTTTTGCTGCATTATAAACCTGATCCTCTTCAGTGACACCATAATTACAACAGCATTAGTTTTATAATCAAAACTTAATTTGTCCAAAATTAGCATTAACTCTACAATGTATTTTGGAAGTTACCAAGTATTACTAAGTTACTAAGTATTTTTGGTTTGGGTTTTTTTTATTCATTTCATCAATATACAGTGCTAGAAAGGTCTCTAATCCACTCAAAAGAGACCACAAACACTGTAGAAACATGAATGGCAAATGCACAATTGGGGATCTGCCAAGGTCACATCTGAGAGACTGCTGAGCTGGAGAAGAACTGGTGAGAAGAGGTGAGAGACATCAGCTTTCTCAGAATGGCAAGCCTTTCAACTATGACGTATCACCAAATCACATATTAAGGAGGAGAATATCTGCCAGCAATTGTTCTTCTGATTATGTTTCTCAGTCTCTCAGTATCTTTCTGCACCCTAGACTACATGATCCTGTTGACCTCTTCAACTGAGAATGAATGTAGTGATACGACATTTTAGTGAACCTTGCCTTGTCATGTGTTTGTCTTTCCATCAGAAAGACAATACATACAGAAAAGACTCAAAGGATATATGAAATCTCAAATACTATATTTCTGTAATATGCATTGGGGGGGGTTATACAATACTTCTGAGAGTTTAAATGCTCTCTATTAGTACCTCAGCCAAAACAAAACAAAACAAAACTAATTTTTGTATGTGTGAATACAATCCCATGGATTTTCCTTTATCTGCACGTCAAATTATTTTATTCTCCCTTCATCCTACCTATACTTTGTGCAAGTGCTTTTATACTCTCTCCATCAAGTTTCACCTTACCCAGGATTTATTAATCAGAAAAAGTGCAAGACAATCAAATTAGGTCCAGCATGCTCTTCCTGTCAAAAAATCACCCAGCTGTGATTGATTTATAGAAGAATGCATCTGATTTTGTGGTGCAAATCTTTCCCTCAAAAAATTTGCAGTTGTTTAACATGTTTCTGTCAGCAGACCTTCTCAGCTGACAATCTTTATGGAACAGCCATCTGTTTTTGAGGATTATAAATACTTTATCAAAATATTTATGACATATTTCTCCTGAAAGATGATATCTCCTCCTTTTCGATAGATTAATGTCTTAGGGGTAACTGCAAAAGCTAAGTATACAGTCAGAAAATAAACTCTAAGGTTTATCTAATTCACCAGCAAATGACATGGCCCATAGCCTCAGTCCATTTTTTACTGTCATAAGGGGTATTAAACTAACATCAGCTCTTTCAGAGATGCTGTTGTTTTATTATGGACTTAAAGGTCATGCTAAATCAAAAATAAGTAGAATTTAAAATGGTTAATTTGAGGTTGCATCTTCCTTCTTATCCCTCCTCCTGATTTACTACCTGTTTGTCTATTTCTTGTCCTGACATTTTTCTGTCATTTCAAGAATTGGAACTCAGATACTTTAGGCATCCATCTTAAAGACATGGGGGAGTTCAGACTCTGTGAAGACTTTTGCTTTGCTGTCCTGTCATTATCTATACAAATAAAACACCTGCTATTTATCTTTTATTTTTCTGTCGTGACCAGAAGCATTAGCTAGATCAGGATGCATTTTGCTAGACACAAAGTGAAAAAAAAAAAAAAAAACAACTCTTGGCTATAGGATTTTATAGGCTCTAAGAGAAGACAGAACCTGTAAATAGATAAGTAGCAGTAGGGCCTGAAAAAAGAGGACAAAGGAAGAAGAATGATTTTGTGTTAAAAAATTGCATATGCAGTTTGAATCTGTTAGCAGATGAGGAGAAGTAATATTAGGCTACTACCCATCCCCTGTCAGGTGGATATTTTTTGTAGGAAAAATTTTGAAGGTGAGGTTAGTCATGTTTTTTTAAAGTGAGTCTTAGGTGAACTTTGTTAAAAGGCTTTACTTGCTTCCAGCTGCTTTGTACTGCAGTGACTTTGATTTTGTCCTCCTGTGTCATATGCACTTCAAGAGATGCATATATTTAGGAGAAAAGACTTTTTTAGTTGTGACTAGAAGGCATACAAAAATAATGCTGTCAAAGACTGGAGAGCTACTCCATCTTTCAGAAATAACTTGTGGTTTTCATGAAGTTATTTCTAACTGATCGGTATTTCTTAATTTATTTCATTTTCTTTTTATCTTTTCCTCTCAACCCTTGCAGTATGGAATACTGAAGACTTTTGCATTGATCACCTCCTACGTGACTTTATTGTTTTGTATATAAATACAAATAATATGGTACCTGAAGCTGATAGTGTTTCCTTTTCTTCCTAATCTTTTAGATCTAGAGAATAAAAAAAAATTTTGCCATTATCATCCACTCAGTAAATACTATAATTGTCTTTTAGAGATAGTATTATAAACATATATATTTATTGGAAGAATAAAAACTCCATTCCATAGCCTCCCCGACGTTGGTCATTTTTGTCTTTGGTTAACAAATATGACCCAATCGTATGAATAAGATACGAATGTGCCTCAGATTACACACATGAATAAAACTTAGAGCATACAGAAATATTTGCAAAACTAAGATCTATGAATTAAGAGTTTAAAAACAATGTGTTGAGAGCATTGCAGAGGACAAACTTTGTTGGTATCTGTATGGTGCTAGTTGACTCCCAGGAATCTTGATGCTACTATGGGATTTCAGTAGTTTCTTTAGACACAGCTCTGACCTACACTTGATGGGCAGAAATTCAAAATACCTATGGTTAACTCTCAGAAGCACCAAGGCTTGTGTCTCACTAACCCTTATTCTAAGGTTAAGCTGAGGTGCTGGGGAAGGGAAGGAGAAATTTCTTGCAGGTCTTTGCAGAGATCAATATTACCTTATGTTGAAACAACTGTACAGCTTATGTTGAAAACAACTTGATGCAGCTCTGCTGACAAAGAAAATATGTATGCTTGAAGAAGAACAAAAGTACCTAATATTTCTTCTTTAAACAAATAAAAATATGGGTGAGAATAAACTATTAAAATAGAGTTTGGAAATATATTACATTTCTGAAGGGAAAGCCCATATTATGCAACTGTAATTTTGGCTTCATGAAGTCAATAAAAAAATTCTATTAGATTCAATAAGGCCATGATTTCCTCTCTCTTTTTTAGTATCACAGGTCCCAACACATGTTGCCTAACAACATATCCTTCCATTTTAACTCTGGCTGTACAGCGTCACTGTACTGAATGTTGAGCAAGTGTCACTCCACACCCCATGGGACTAATCCTCTTGGTTGTTCTCTGCAACTTTTAAGTATGCAGTGCTCTGAATGCACTATATCCACGTGTATTACTATAATGGAATAGGGGTACAGCTGAGCTTTCGAGTCCCTTAAGTTAGGCATTGCTTATAAGATTCAGCTTCTGATTGAACACATTTTTCTTTCACTTACAGGCAGTGTTCCAGAGAGATGGAGATTTGCCAGTGCTTCTTATATGTACCTAGGTTTGAATTCAATGTATCTGAATAACATTTCTGAAATTGAGACAGCTTCCCTATCACACATTGCTTTCTAAACTTCTGAGCTTAGATCCAAACAAGGCTAGCACATTGTTTAATGCCTTCCAAAATATCTGTGACTGAAATCTAGTAAAAAGAAATGTTTCTTTTGTGAGACTAAATAACGTACTTGCACACAGAGGAAGCATAATTTTAAACTGTTATATTTTTCACAGTCTTTGCATGTGAATTGGATAAACAGTTCAGCACCATTCACAGGCAAAGTTCACAGTTTTTGTCATATGGGGAGAAGAGGGCCGGAGGCAAATTTGTCCCTCTTTTGTTTCAATACAGCAGTGATAACTGACTGTTGTTACAGAAAAGCAAGATTAACTTCAGGGGAAAAAAAATGACATAACACAGGTTCCAGCAGATATGTATATCAATATAAGTATCAGATTTTAGGTCTGGCTGCTGCATGCAATTCATGAAGCTGTATTGTATCATTCGCAACAGAATGACTGCAACTTCATTAATTTGTTTGTATCAATATGTATTACTATTTTTGAACCGCGCTTATACTCCGTGCATACGTCTAGTTTCCAACCCAGACAAATTCTAGCAAGGCTGCTAGTTGCCCAGTAACAGGCAATGGACAACGGGCAATGGAGACCAGAGTGGACTAAAGGCATTTAATTTTCTTCCATGTAATTGACACCAGATAATTCAGAATTAGGTTCTCAGAGTTTACGCTAACTCTTGATATTTGCATTACAACTAAGGTTTTAAAAAAAAAGACTTTGGGGGGAGTTTGGAATTGGACATAAAACCAGATGACACAACAAATGAGAAACCAAATCATTGGTAAAGGCCTTAATACTACTGAATTCAACTCCAACCCAAATCTTACGCTGGACTTATCTTTGTGTTGGGATGCTCAGGCATTATTCAAAATGTAGAATTCTTAAAAAAATATTTCTGATCTTTGATAGAAAAAATTTTAAGTAAGCAAGAATAATCACAGCAGATGATAAACTTCCTAAGTCTAAAAAGTGATTGTGGATGCAAAAAGAGGAAAATGCTGTAATGGGGTACGGTAACAGTAACATCCCTCACAAACAAGCCAGGTAATTACAATACAGAGTAGGTCTCATCTGAAATATTACAGCAAGTTTTGGGCTTTCCATTTCAAAAATTTCATCAATAAAATGGAGCAATTATTTTGAGGAGATAAACAGGATTAAGATTTGCTAAATATAATCCATGAAGAAAGAGTAGATGTAAACAAGACTAGTACAAACAAGAAAAAGGAAAGATGAGCTGACAGAAAGTTAGTGTCCAGAACCATCGACAAAGCATAAATTTTGTTATAAGAAAGATAAGTATTATCATGAGTAAAAAGTGACAGAATAAGAAACAGAGAATATAGTGCCTGAGTCATGGAAATGGAGATGTCTACAACAGAACTAAAAAGGAATACATTATGCAGGCTTGCTAGGGATTGTATTTCTTCTTTGTGCCTCATTATACTGGAATTTGGCAAGGCCAGATTTGCTGGGGGAGGCAGTTTCTATGACCTAACAAATCACTTGCAACTCTGACATCACAAGGTTGCTCATGATGGAGTCTCAAACAGGTCCTAAATACTCGAACACTTGTTGGTGTTTTGAGAATGTCAAAATTGTTTGTAACCTTTTACCAAAAGGGTCACAAGGTGAAAAATAAACTTTTACCAACACTACTAATGGTAGAAAAAAGGACAAGCTATAGAGGATTATAAAACTCTCATCTAACACTAATGGCTAAAAGGGATCTCTGAGGATTAGATTAAATTCTATGTTTTTTCTTAGCATTAGGTTCAACAGAATAAAGAACTACAAAACACAGTCTAATTTAAAAATACAGCTCTTAAGTGGCAAAGATGTTTAACAAAAAACTTGAGTTAAATCTATCCCAACAAAATTAAAATGTTGATAGGATAATAATTTAAATTATAGCAATTGTAAACCAGGCTGATGTCAGTTAAGTTTAATTATTTGTAGAGCAAGATGCCTACCCAGGTAAATAGTCCTTAGAAACTGATATTTGAAAAGAAATGTTTAAAAACTAAATCCAGAAGCACTGACCAAATTCATGAGACATACCTGAAACAGCTTAGTATAATTTCATTTTCTAAAGCAAATACATTTAGAAATTACCAAACAGTAAGAGCAGACAATTATTTTAGCTTAAGAATCAGAAAAAAAGTAGCAATATGCAAGGAACTTTTAAAAATAGTATATATCATGCTGATACTTCAGCATAATCTATAATACAATTACAGTATTCCAAAATATTAAGAAAATTGTCTAAATTACTGCATGTAACAGGTTGAGAAAGACAGTATTACTCATATAGTTATTCATATAAATATTTATGTGTTTTCTCAGCAACCGGTGATTATATATTGCTGCTGACTGATTCAAGCCTTCAAAGTTTCCAACACTATGAAAGTAGAATATAAAAATAAAGAAGACAGAGAAAACTAAAAGTAAAATCTCTGAGGATAGGAAAGCTTTAAGAAAGGATGAGAAGCTTTGAAAGGATGCAGAATTCAAAAATAAATAAGAAAAATTAAATCATTAACCTTTCTAGCTTCCTTTTTCTTTTTCTAAAGAATGTTTCTTACTTTCTCCGTCTGCAATCTGTACATTTTAGATTGGAAGTAATCATCCTTCATAGTTCATAGAAGCTTTCAATTAAAATGTCATTATCTGTAATCAGCTGTACAGTAAAGAAAAGAAAAAGAATTGGGCATTTGTTTTCTTAAGCAATTAGTATTTTGCCTTTGGAGTCAGAGGAGACAAAAACCCAACCCTCTTTCAACTATTCTTTATCACAAAATCAGCTGACATTAAATAAAAAAAAAAAGTCAATGTTCATCTGAGTAAAAAATTATTTTGTTGTGATAGCAGGAAAGAATAACCTGAAGACATAACTATTGCACTACATTTTCGGCTAGATTTCACAGAACTGCAAGGCACAGGTTAACATACCAATTTTTTATACAAAAATGAAACGTTTATATACCAGTTGGCCTGCCTAAAATGATTACAATACAGTTGTTAACAGTCAAAAGAACAAAATAATATATACTCAGGGGGCTGAATTTTGTCAAAAGGGGAGACAAAAGATGAAAGGATACCAGATAAGGGAGTACAGGCTATTAATGGAAGATTTTTTATTACTATCTTTTTGAAAGCCAATTCATTTTTATCTAGAAAGGAAAGAAAAAAAGAAAACAATTCACCAGTCAAATTCAGCAGCAGTTTTGAAAGTCTAAATTTTATCATAAGCAACATAAAGGAAGAAGGCAATACATCTCTAGTGAAACATACAAAGTGGTAAAACAGGATAGTAATTATGCACAGTAGTAGAATTTTCTCAGAGGAAGTAAAAACAGGGAATGGATACTGAAGAATTGTGTAAAGCAGTGGGAGACATGGGAAAAAAATACAATAAGTTCACTGTTATGACTTTCTTCTATTCATATCTATATTTTTTCTCATGTTGGTAATCTCTGTCTCAGGCAGGAAGATCAGAATCTCTGATATAAAATGTATTTTTATCAAATAATAAATAAGATCATTAGAATCCTGCAATGCAAGTATGCAGGCTGGAAGAACTGTCAGGTGAACAGTCAACATTCACACCCAGAGTAATTCTATAGACCACGGGCAGTAACACAGAGAGTATATGGATTGTCCTGCATTCATCAGCATCATTGCATGGATGTAATTTCTCATTAGAAATATTTATTTCTGATTGATTTCTCTGATTTCTTCATTAACTACATGTGATACAGCTTGCCTGCTCAAATGTTGATATGTTCACTGTCTTCCATTCCTACTGCAGATGCACGTACTTCCACCATCAAACATCAAAACGTTTCTTCATTTATTCCTACTCAAATGCTCCTAGCCTTTAACTCAGAGCAATACAACTATACAGGAGTATGATCTTAGAATTACTTCTAGGCCATGGAAAGCAATGGTGGTAACGTGAAGCAGGACTTACCTCCTACTAGCTTGTACCTTTTTAAAAGGATTTACAATAGTTATGTTTCCTGTTATTTACCTCTATTTTGGCTCCTCATCAGCTATGGTAGCATTTACAGCTTCCCTAATACCCAATTTGACTAAATCAACAGGGTCAAATTCATAGGTTCTAATTTCTAGCTCCGTAAAAAATTGCGCTGGTGGTGGAGATATAAGAAGTGAACTTACCAGTTTGTTTTGTTAAGGAGTTTTGTTCATGCACTTTTCTTAAAAATACCACCTCCTAGAAATGTTAATATTTATGGAATACTTACTTCCACAGAAATAAAGATATATTTTCCATGAAAACAGAATAATGAAAGAATGAAAGAAGAAAAAAGGAATAAAAAGAGAAAGAAAGAGGAAGTGTTTCCAGTCATCAGTGAAAAAAGATAAAATTCAAACAGGCAATACATTTTGTAGGAACATGAGGGACAATCAAAAAGAAAACATTGCTGTTGTAGCAATGTTGATGTCAGGTTTTATCGAACAATATAACAGCCTATCAAGGCTATAAATTACATTCTAAATAGTAGCAGCTATAATTGGGTCTGATGATATATATATATTAAGAGTTGGTCCTTATCAATGATATGTTTTGTGATCCTTTGAAAGTGTATTATCTGAATTTATTGTCTGATTTGCCCATATACTTACAAATTTGCATGTTTGCCATCTGCACCAGAAAAGCAAAGCAATTTGCTGCTTTAAATATCTGTTTTTCACAGAAAGAACTGTGAAAGTAGAATCAATCAGATATTCCATTTTTTTCATTTCTCCCCTTCACTCACTAGAAAGGCAAATGAGATACACTTTACTTTGTATCATATTGCAGGCATGTCATCAATATTCCTATGTAACATCTCAAATTACACCTTTTCTATAATTCTATCAAAATACTTACATTCTGTTATCATGTCTATAAGACTTTGAACACTATTTACTCAATCAGGAAAAGGCTATGTAATGTAATTACTAGAGGCAAACTATGACATCTCCAACTTTCACAGTCCAGGGTTCCCCGACTTACACACCATAATTTGAAATGTTAAAAAAAACACAATCCCATCATGTTTATTCATATATAATCATTGCTCTCCAGTGAACCAAAATGGCTTTTCTGAGGCTGACAATACTACATTCTCCTTTTACCCTCTCCCTTTTTCTTTTTTGAAAGACGACCATTAAATGGAAATAAAAGCCAATTACCAAGGCCATGGATCTGTGTAATTCTATTAAATATTTAAATTCCTTATCTCCAAAGATTTCTAAAACCTTTCAAAAGGAAAGAGCTGTTTCATTCATAATTGTAAGAATTAAGGGACAGGCTAATATGGGTTACACTGTTGTGGGTGTTTACTACAGACCACCTGATCAGGAAGTGGAAGTCGATGAGGCCTTCTACAGACAGCTGAAAGTAGCCTCACAATCAGAAACCCTGGTTCTTATGGGGGGGGGACGTCAATCACCCTGATATTTGCTGGAAAGGTAACACAGCCAGGCACGCACAGTCCCGGAGGTTTCTGCAGAGCATTGATGAAAACTTTTTGACAGAGGTAGTGGAGGAGCCAACGAGGAGAGGTGTGCTGCTGGGTGTTGCACTGACAAACAAAGGACTAGTTGGAGATGCGAAGGTTGAGGGTAGCCTTGGCTGCAGTGACCATGAGACGGTGGAGTTCAGGATCCTGCATGGAAGAAGCAGGGCAAAAAGTAGAATTACATCCCTGGACTTCAGGAGAGCTACCTTTGGCCTCTTCAAAGACCTACTAGGAGGAATCTCATGGACCGAGGCTCTAGAAGGAAGGGGGTGCAAGAGAGCTGGTTAATATTCAAGCCCCACTTCCTCCAAGCTCAAGATAGGTGCATCCCTAGGAGTAAGAAATCAGGCAAAGGAAGCAGGAGACCTGCATGGATGAGCAAGGGGAGTCTAGAATAACTCAAATGGAAGAAGAAAGTTTACAGAAGGTGGGAAAAGGGACTGGCCACATGGGAGGGATAAAGGAGCATTGTCAGAGTATGCTGGGATGCACGGAGGAAGGCTGAGGCCCCCTTGGAATTAAATCTGCAAAGGGATGTCAAGGACAGTAAGAAGGGCTTCTTCAAGTACCTCAGTAGCAAACGGAAGACTGGGGAAAGTGTGGGCCCGGTGCTGAATGAGTTGGGTGGCCTGGTGAGAAAGGATGCAGAGAAGGTGGAGTTACTGAATGCTGCCTTTGCTTCAGTCTTTACTGCTAAGGCTGGCCCTCAGGAATCCCAGACTCTGGAAGTAAGAGAGGGAGCCTGGAGATAGGAAGACTTTCCCTTGGTCAAGGAAGATAGGGTTATAGATCATTTAGGCAAACTCGACAGCCACAAATCCATGGGCCCTGATGGGATGCACCCTCAAGCGCCGAGGGAGCTGGCAGATGTTATTGCAAAGCCACTCTCCTTCATCTTTGAAAAGTCATGGAGAACAGGAGAGGTGCCTGAGGCCTGGAGGACAGCCAATGTCAGGCCAGCCTTCAAAAGGGGCAAGAAGGAGGACCTGGGAAACTGCAGGCTGGTCAGCCTCACCTCCATCCCTGGAAAGGTGATGGAACAGCTCATCCTGGATGTCATGTCTAAGCATGTAGAAGAAAAGAAGGCTATTGGGAGCGGTCAACATGGATTCACCAAGGAGAAACCATGCTTGACTAACCTGATAGCCTTCTATAATGGCTTGACTGGCTGCGTGGATGAGGGAAAAGCAGTGGATGTTGTGTACCTCGACTTCAGCAAGGCTTTTGACACTGTGTCCCATAACATCCTCATAGGTAAGCTTAGGAAGCATGGGTTAGATGAGTGGAGAGTGAGGTGGATTGAGAACGGGCTGAATGGCAGAGCTCAGACGGTTGTGATCAGTGGTGCAGAGTCTAGTTGGAGGCCTGTAACTAGTGGTGTTCTCCATGGGTCAATACCGGGCCCAGTCTTGTTCAACATATTCATCAATGACCTGGATGAGGGGACAGAGTGTACCCTCAGCAAGTTTGCTGATGACACAACACTGGGAGGAGTGGCTGACACACCAGAAGGCTGTGCCGCCATTCAGTGAGACCTGGACAGGCTGGAGTGTTGGGCGGAAAGGAACATAATGAAGTTCAACAAGGGCAAGTGTAGGGTCCTGCACCTAGGGAGGAATAACACCATGCACTGGTACAGGTCAGGGTTTGACCTGCTGGAAAGCAGCTCTGTAGCGAGGGACCTGGGAGTCCTGGTGGACGACAAGGTGCCATGGGCCAGCAATGTGCCCTTGTGGGCAGGAAGACCAATAGTACCCTGGGATGCATTAAAAAGAGCGTGGCCAACGGGTCGAGGGAGGTTATCCTCCCCCTCTACTGTGCCCTAGTGAGGCCACATCTGGAGTACTGCGTCCAGTTCTGAGCCCTCTGGTTCAAGAAAGACAGGAAACTACTGGAGAGAGTCCAGCAGAGGGCAACGAAGATGATCAAGGGACTGGAGCACCTCTTTTATGAGGAAAGGCTGAGAGACCTGGGTCTGTTTAGCCTGGAGAAGAGAAGGCTGAGAGGGGATCTCATCAATGCTTATAAATATCTAAAGGGCGGGTGATGCCCAGCCACAGAACAAGGGGCCATGGGCACAAACTGGAACACAGGATATTCTGTCTGAACATGAGGAAAGCCTTCTTTCCTTTGAGAGTGGCATAGTACTGGAACAGGCTGCACAGAGAGGTTGTGGAGTATCCTTCTCTGGAGGTATTCAAAACACACCTGGATGCATTCCTGTCCAACCCACTGTCAGTGAACGTGCTTTGGCAGGCGGGGTGGACTAGATGATCTCCGAAGGTGCCTTCCAACCCCTACAGTTCTGTGGTTCAGAAAACCTCTTGTGCATGCATGTACATGTGTGAGGGTTAGAATAGAAGACACCTCCATTAGGACAGTTTTACATTGGCCAGAGAGTATGTTTTACTAACAATGAAGTTTTGTGGGTTTTTGTTTGTTTTTTTTTTTTTGTCATAGAGAGAAATATCAATGTGTTTGCTTAGGTAGAAAGGAATAGGAGCAATCCATGTATAAGTAACCAGATAATGCAAGAAAGTTTGTTCATTTTCTTTTAAATGAAATGAAGTTTGTAATTTCAGACATCAAATATAAGCTACACCATTAGTTTTAAGGAAACTCACACAATTTTAGAAACAAGCCCAAGCCAGGTGAGTGAAGAATGGCCAAAGAATTGACTGCGTGTGTAAAATATGATCATGATATTAGTACTAGCCACAGATGAAAAAGGTGCTGAAAACTGGTCAGTGAAGCAAGCTAAAATGTCAACATCTTGTCTAGAACCCTCTGCTGAGTTCGGGGTGATTTCCCATTGGCCTTTACCATTCAGCATATAGGTAGTATGGAAAAGTTTACCTTTTTAAGATTAACTGATCTGAAAAGCTTTTGTTGATTATTGCTGTGTATGCGGGAGCTAATATTGTCCCAGTCTGTTTGGCAAACAGCAGTTTGCAGTGCTCTGAAGAGCTGTGATGTTGTAAGATGTCTGTAAGAAGTGAGCCAATATCATTGTTTCCTACTTTCCTTTGGCACAAACAGGTGCATTGTGTTTCACAAGAATAACTTTTTTCATGTCCAACAAATATTTGTCTTATATTAAACTAGGCAAGTCTAAATATCTTTCCTCATCCCTTGTTACTTAGACAATGAAGTCTATTTTCCTCAGACACACTGACCAAGTAATGACCTATAGTAATATAGACACAATTGAATCCTAAAGATTCTTTATTCACTGTGTTGCTCATGTTGTTTGCAGTCATGACAGTTCACAAAGCAATGGGTTCATAGAGGCCCCAGGAAAGCCCCCAGTCCACTTAAAAAAGAATGGCAGTTTATCCAAGGCACTGATTCATGCCTTTCCATGACTCTCCGCAGTGTTTGCGTTCCTTCACAAATGCTCTCACTATTTAAACCACATACTGCTTTTAACAAGGCAAAGTTTCTAGGGAGAGGTAATATTTCACTACATTTCCAGAGGTATTTGGGGAAGGAGAAAAAAAAAAAGAAGGGCAAATATACCCTTTTCCAGATTTATAACCATTATCCCTGTCACAGACATTTTCAAGAAGGAGCACATAAGCACTTGGAACAACAAAAGAAAAATTATGATAGATACTACATTCTGCAAGACTTTCCCAATTTGCAGAAAGCCAAGCAGCCTCTGCCCTGACAGGTTCTCTCAGGGATGAGTTAGGAGCCCTTGTCCCAGCTGATACAATGCAAAGCCCTGAGCAAAAGTTCAGCATTACACTGGCATTTCACTGTTCAGTGGGTGAGCCTGTTCTTGAAACACTTCAGAGTCAATATCAGATGGTACTTCTTCCACTGTGAGCTGAGTCAGGTACGGGAAACCATCCCCAGAACCTGATTTCTCAGGACATAATCAGTTTCTTTCATATTACTAATTTTGTTTCAGAAAAGTCAAAACATGATTTTATGCACACAACTGTCAGGGACTTTGTAAGCCTCATTGTGCATTACTGACTTTCCTAGTAAGGTCTTTTAATCAGTTGAGTTGATTAAAATTAAATAAACACATTTTACAGAGGCTATTTGTGATAACGTTGGTTTCGTGTAAATTATCTAGCTAGCTCGCTAGTTTAACCCCAAACACTCCTCTTTCCAGATCTTTGAGTAATGATAGTTTGTTGTGATACTAATGGTATATACACTTGAACAACTGAAGTGGAAGATAAATTAAACACTTCTATGCTCTTTCGTTGCTAATCTTAACTCCTTAGCCAAGGGTACTCACTGTTTTGTCTTGAATATGCTCTGTAAATTCATTATATGCATGTATAATATCCCAGGGAAATGGTTTCATAATTTCAATATTTGCTGTCTCTCAACTCTGAAAAGGTTCTTCCCTTCCTTTTCTTGGAAAATAGGCATAAGACCTTAGCCTATTTGCATTGCTTTTCTATCTTAATTTTAAGCTGGAATGGAAAAGGTCTTGCATCTGTTGATGTGAAAACTACAACAGCTAAAATTCCTGGTTCCCATGAAAGCAGATTAATTTCAGATGGGTTTATTGTGAATGCAAATCCATATAGAATAAAAGAAAAAGACTGTACAATCAACAGTTGAAATGTTGATGAAGAACTAATCAACACATGATCTTTTCTACCCTCAAGCATTCATAGTACTGTCATGGGTGTTAGCAGGATGCTTTGTTCATTCATGAAGGAAAAATAAATCCATAGAGCATTAACAGTCATTATCCCATATTAGTCCAAAATTAATAGTAGCAGAAACTAAAACTGACTTACGCTTTTCTTCCCTTCCCCCTCCCCAGTGATGTACAATCTTTGGTAGGAAATACAAGTAATACAGGGCAACCATGCATATAACCCAATTCAGAATACTGGGTTGTATGTGAGTGTGCTTGTTTTTCTGGTGAGATGTACTTTCTTTTAATGGTCCTATTCTACAATGCCACACAGAAGTCAGGATTTCTGCAAACATGGTCTGTTAGTTTTCAGATCAAATATGCACTGTTTAATTTGGAGAAAGTCTCCTTTGTTATAGCCAGTGATGTAATCCCAATATTTAAAAGGCAGCTTCTGCCCATTGTAAGAAGCAGTTGCTACGTTTTTTAATGTGCAAGAAATGTACATCCATGGAACAAAACCACATGACTTTGGGTGCTTACACAATGAAGGCTAGAACCGATTTCCTTACCTACAGATGAGGTTCAGAGATCTTCTAAAACACACATGTATATGATTTATGTTAATACTGGAGATGATTAAACAAGGCTACAAATAAAAAAATATTTTCACATAAGAAAAAATAATACATCAGTATAAAATCATCAAGGAAGCAGAAATTATGGTCATTCAAACCTTTAGAAATTATGAGCATTTCAGCATTTTGAGCTTCAGCCTTGCTTCTAACAGGATCCTTATGCTGTCATGATTTTGAGATCCAGGCTGTTCATGGGTGAGTGAAATTTCTCACCCAGTAATCTGTCACAGAAGGCCCATCTTTTTGCTTAATTTATAATATACTGGGGCAGGCAGCATAAGTGCTAAACAGAGGGTGGTCCCACACAGACTTCTCAATGGTTTTACTCTCTCACCAGATGCTGTATTCTGTGAATGTATATCAGAGGCCCAGTTCAGAGCAGCCTAACCTGTCCAGGGACAGACATCATGATTGCACTTTGATAAAAGGGGAAAAAAGGCTTTATTCATTTATTAACTCTGTAATCTCTAAAAGCCAGCTTTCCTGACTCCATCTTGACTCCTACTGTGCAAAGTCCAGTCAAAATCTACCTCCTAGCAAAGGACTAAGTAGGGACATTTGACATTTGCTTATTGGATGAGCCATCTCCAGAATGGATGTGCTAAAGATGACATCCAATTCCTGCTAATGCTTGTTTTTCTCCTGGGAAGGATACCTATTCATACAGGAATTTTTCCAGCCTTACCCTGCAGTTCTGGCTAAGTGGAATATTGTTGTTCACACAAGCTGAATCTAGGCTCAGGTGTGGTTCAAGTAGCTACATCTAATTCTGTTATTATTGCATAATTCTTATGTGCCTTTTAAGATAAAAGCTGGGACTCAGGGCTGATCATGAAGGGCAGTAACAATGGTTTGAACATCATGCAGACTGTGCCTGATTACCATAGTGAGTCATTGCTATTAGTAGGCTCAGCGTGGGAAGCCCTGAGTGAACAAATACATAAGGTTATGAGCTGCTTAGATCATTTTGAATGAAGAATATGAATATTCATTAGAAGAGGTTTTTTTAGATAAACACACAGTATTTACAGAAACTGAAACAGCTGATGTACATCTAAGAAAAAATTGCCCTATTTATCTAGTTGAGGAAAAGTTATTTTAAGTGTTTAAATGGCATCAATTTGTTAAGTGACTTACCTGGCCAGCCATAACTTCTTTTAACATTGAATATTTGACTGTTTATAGATTTTTTCATAGTTAATTAATCAGATTGGTTGATATTCAAAAACATATATTTTAATTAACTTTCTGTAAAAAGATGCAAACCTCTTAAGATTTTTTTCTTGGATCAAATTTGTCAAATATCATTCTTTATTACAGTCTAATACCAGAACTCATTTTTTTCACCTATCTAAAAGTAGGCTTTTCATCTCCGTTAATCAAGTCTACTCCAAATACGGTCAGTATGATAGAAGTGCATTTCCATTGAGTGACTTGTCCCATCCTGCAAAAAATACAGTAAACAGTCTCTGGTGTGCTTGTTCTGTCCACTGACTGGAAAAGATCTAGATGGTTAGTCTGCATGCTTTTCTACCTTAGAATTCCTTATATTTAAAATAATTAATGCCAACTAAAGTGCTAATCTTTCTGTACAGTTAAGCATATTTTCACCCCTTTCCCATTTTGTTTATTAAAGATGTTGTACAGTGCTACTTGATGCTCTGCGTTTGACTAGAAAGGTCCAGGCAAAAGAAGAGTGTAAATTAGCTAGAAAACTAGATTTCATGTTTTGGAACACCAGTCTTGAAAAGTTATTCTAATAGAAAGCAAGTGAGCATTCCTATTGCATCTATACTATAGGTTCAAGTTGAATAGAGTCTTCTAAAATGTCTTTAAAGCTTTTCCTCTGCCAAATGAAAAGTCTCTTTTTGCTGTGACTAGTTAGAACAAATTGTCTGTCACAACAGGTATACATTCAAGCACTGTAGGAACAGAAAGGAAAACTTGCAGAACCCTGTGGACATTGCACAAGATGTTAGTTAAATATTATCAATTTTACAGTTACAAAAACTATGTGAAATAGTCTGAATCTCTCGTCAAATCAAAGTGAACATCAGGTATCAGGATTAATGATTTTTACAAGCATCATTCTGTGCTCATTAACACAAAATCAGATCATTAGTAAAAATTTCTGTACTCCTTGCCTAGCCTCCTTCTCTTCTGTGAATGGCACTTGTCTTTTCTCAGCAATCCAACTGACACTTGAAGGGGCTTCTTATGGGGGAATTAATAGAGCTAAATTACAAAGTTTTCCTGGGAAATACTCTGTGGAGCATAGCTCTCTGAATCCTTTCTAGGTGAAGTGATAATATTGTAACTTTAGGATGGCAAAGAAAGTGTGAGCCACAAGAAGTCTGGAAAAGTCTTCAACTGAACTGTTTAACCTTGCAGAGAAAGGTGGTAAATGCACTCTTGTTATGTGTATCCCCCTGTTAAAATCTATTTTTGTGCTTTAAAGGATGATGCAATGTACACTGAGCCTTATTTTCTGTAAGCAAACAGAAAGAAAGAAATAAGACAACCCTCTGCTAAGTCCAAGATTCAAAATTTATTGATTTTGATTTTTGAAAAATAGAACTCTGTTATAGAAAAAAAAAAATAGTCAACAGAAATGGTGAAAATTAATTTAACATTGTATTCTTTATTTGTTAAAAAAATGAAGTACTAACTTCACGGGGAATTTCTGATGATTCTTAGACACTAGGAATTAATCTTTTTTTAATGATGGTTAAATACTGAACAGCCTCTTTAAATTAAAAAAGAACTTCTATTTGGTTTTCTCCTCTGTTTTCTGTTTCAGCTATTCTTCCAAGTAAAGTGTATGAGATTTGTTACTAGCTAGTTCATGAGAACTTTTGTCTCAGTATTTAAAAACATGAGAATTGTCAACCAGGAGCATTTTCAGTGTCTGCTTTTCACAGCTGATGTCCTCTGGCTCCATAACTTTATTTTCCTGAAAGTCCCTGTTGACCAATTTTCATGCTGTGGTTTGCTTGAAAATTATGGAATATTCACACTCTGAGTGGGACTCTGGGGACTTGTATTTTTGTGCACACGCTCATATCCATTGCAAAGAAAAACCTCCATTGACTCTAGTAATAAATCACCATATTACAACCATCAGGGCATTTAATTTACAACTCAAATCAATTGGGACTTGTTGATGCTAGACAGTAAAATACTGTCAGTTTGAAGAACTGGGTATTGCAGCTCAATGCAGGATGGGCTGTCAGTCAGCAGAGTGACAAAGTGACAATTTATGGTTTGTAAAAATCCAGCAGATAAATTGCAAGAAAAATGCACTTTAATTTAAGCAGCATACTGTGTGGAATATGGTTTTGCTCAAAGGACTGGGTGAGGTGAAAGAAAATTACCTCCATTAAATTGAAATACTTTACTCTCTCTATTATATGTTGTAAAGGACTTGTTTAATGCTTGTTCATTTAAAGAAATGTAGTAAAACAAGATGTAAATACTGGATGTTGTTCTTTGTGGATGTAGGGACTTCTCCAATAGTCATGTAATGTAGATCTGTACAACTTCACTAAAGCTCATCTGAGCTGTGTGGAAGGGTGATAAGTGCAATGTGGTGGGTGCGGGGCGGAGAGAATCCATGCTGCAGGCTGCTTCTGTGGCACTGAAATAGCCATGAGTTTGTAAGAAACAGAACACTGCTTAGTGTTAAAGAAACATGAAGAAGACAGGAGAGACAGATCCCTGCCTAGACAAAGGTCATAAGGCCAAAAAGGAGAACAATCTCTCTGCAGTATCTTCACAGCCTGTGTAAAAAGTGAATTGAAAACCCATTGAGGTCCAGCTGAAAAAGGTTGAAACTGGAGAAAAAATACTCTTATACATATGGCTTCTACTTCCACTCTACCCTAGCTTTTGACGAGGACCATAAATTATTTTTTTTGTTTTCTGATGGGGGTGGAGAGAGGTGTTGTTTTTTTTTTTTCTTTTTGTTGGGGGTGGTGGAAGGGTGGTGGTGACAAATTCGTCAAATTCCACCGAATTTGTGTATTTTAAACAAAGAGCAATATAGTTGACTTGGAAAGTCAGTAATTACAGATTATACATAGAGACCAATCTTACCTTGCTTCTTGGAATATACATGATTCATAGCCTAAACACATATTCAGCTGCACTGTACTCTTTTAGTGCTGTTCTGGTCTATTGCATACTGTAATTAACATGCATTCACTTTTTTTAGATTGAGTTCTACTGCCTTCAAAAGCTATTCGACTATGAAGTCCCTCTCTATACTCCCAACCAAGAGAGTATTAAAAGCATATCAAACAATGATTGCCTTATGCCCCTTCACTGCAACTCAATCCTGACCCCTAGGTGTATTTAGTTTCTAAATTTGAATAGGAAGGTTGTCATTTTTTCCTCATATCCTCTTAAGATTTGGCCATTCTGCTGAAATTCTCAAGCCTGATGATAACAAACGTGAATGTTTTTTTTTATATGAATTATTTCTGATATGACTGACCATCATGAAAAGTCACCATATAGAAGTTATAAGTGACATAGGAATTAAATTAATTCCTTCAGCCCAAGAATATTGCCATTATTTAAACTCTATGACATGACAAACTATCTAGTTGCTGTTCATTCATAATCTTTATGCAATTTTTTCCCCACAGAGGTCATAAATCCTGAAGATATCTAGATTATTATCCTATCCTGTATATATAGGTACCCATGGCTCAGGTAAATTCTTAAAAGTCTCACAATGACTCAAAGCAAAGTGAAAAAATTCATCTGACTATTTCTAAGTCCAACAGACATTTCTCTATCATGAAATGGATTATAATTGTTGGCATTCTTCAGTAACTGATAAAAGATCTTCATTCTTCAAAGAGTTACTTATATAGAAGTCATGATAAAGATGGAATTCTGAAGCTCTTGAGGTCCAGTAATTCTATGTTAAAGCTTATAACTTCTTTTTATGCATTTAGTATTCCTTGAATTCAGAATTAAATTCTAATATGTTTTCTTGCCAGGGGACAGTCTTGTATTTCTAGTTAAGACAATTCTTGCTGGAAAAATACCCTGCTGATGTCAGAATTTATATTTTTGAGTGTATGCATTGATTTTAATTTTTAAATATATATTCAGTGTTCTATTGCAGTGAAAAAAAACCAAAACCAAAACCAAACACATTCAACATATTGAAATTAATCAGAGATACCTGAGATTCCAATTACATTGTTTGGCTCTTCTGTTCTCTCTCCTTTTTTTTTTTTTTTTTCTTTTCCTTATTAATCTAGGTGAAGATTCCTATCAAATGTAGGGGAATATAGTCATTAAGAGTTAAGGTTTAAAAAAATTCAGCTTCACATCAATACTGGTCCTATCTATTGTGAAATTAGTTTTTCCACCTCATTTAATGATAGAAACATGGCAACCGGGATGTACTGTTATTTCATTTTTAACTTCACTTCTGATAGATGCCTGTGTGAGAGACTTCTTAAAAATTGCAGATGTTTCTGCTCCTTACTATAGAGTAGTCTGCTGCTATTTAGTGGACAGTAGGGTGCTACTGTAATATATGAAACTTTTGATAATTCATAGGTGAGTTCTCAGAAGATGGGATGGTGGTTTTTTCTGTGCTGGAGATGTTTACACTGTAGTCCATTTGTGTCTGTAGTCAGCAGTGATCTTTTAAGAATTGAGATTCCAAATCAGGACCCCAAACCCTTCCTATAATATCTGAATATTTTTCTAGCCTATGCAGAGCTTTTTGCACACAGCTCACCTTTTTGACAATTAACCATGCAGGGCAGGTAGCCCAGGCTGGCAGTAAGGAGCTTTTTAAGGGGTGTTATAAAGGGAGCATGAGGAGAGGATAGGGGTAAGACAGAGGGAGTGCAAGTTAGCTTAGTTTAGAGGTGAATGATTGGGCTTTCTAGGAGGCTGTTTCACATCCCTCTCAGCTCAGCTGCTGTTGGGTGGCTTTGTTTTGTAAGAACGTACTCAGGAACATGTTCTTTGGCATAGAAGCCATACTATGTTAGAGCAGGTAAATTATTTGCTTGTAAAGCCTTCGGGAAATGTATCAATTTCTGCAGTCTCTGCTATTAGGCATGTAGATAATCTGTTTTGAATTTATCTTACGGAGAACCAGTAAATCTGGACTTTTGCTTATTTTCATCACTAGAGTAGTAAGACAGAAAAGATAAAAACTATCAGTGAATGAACTCACTGTATAGGTTACCCAGCGTGAGATTTGGGAATGTGTAGTCAGAAAAAACAGATGCTTGAAGTTACAAAATGGAGTCTATCTGTCATGGAAATGGCCTAGATGATGGTCTTTGGTTACTGTAAGCAGATTCACAGCTAGGAGAGCACACTGTACTAAACTAGTGGGACTGTTGAAGTATCATAGGCTGATGAATTGATGCAAGTTCTTGAAAATGATAAAGGAAAACTGTCTGTGACAGAATATAATGAAAGGTGAAAAGGTCATTCCTTTGTCTGATGAAGTAAGGACATATCTCCTGTCAATCAGTTGGTTTTTCTCCTGCTCATTTTGTCTACAGCAGGTGCACTGTAACCTCCTCACAGTTGCATAGCAACTGGACCTTGAATGTATTAGTGTTTAGTAGTAAATAGTTTTGCTGAAATTATTTCAACAGAAGTAAATCTTCTCTGCCTTAGTCCTGACCCCCTCCCCTGGGTTTTAGTGTATATGCCAAGATTATGGCTTTCTCTTTGAGGAAAAGTAGCTATCACAAAACAAGCAGTTGTGTTTCACCTCATTGATAAAGCAGGTCTGTTATGCTTTGTCTATAAGCTATCAATGTGTAATGCTTCCCAAAGGAATGGACTCCAGTCACTTGCTTAGCTCTGTATATAGACAAACATTAAGTATATAGAACAATTAAAAATTACCTGGACATCTTTGAAGACTGCTGTTCCAAGTATCAAGGCATTTACATCTCTAACTTATTAAATGGAGGGCATTAGTAAATGATATTGTTGAATTATCAGCTGTCCCTGGAAACAAAAGGCTTTCCCATCTCTGTGCATAATGATGAATTTTAAACAGAAAAGTGCACTGCTAATATGTATTACTCTATCCTTTAGTTAGATTCTGTAATTAAAAAATAGTGGATACAACTTTCATTACATTTTGAATCATAAACAATTGAACTCTTAATAAAGCTGTCATGACATGGATGAGACAATCTTTGCCATGAGCTTTCATCTCTTCAGCCTTCTACTACTCAAAACCAGTTTATCACAAGCCTTGTTTAAACTTTTAACCTGACGACTTAATTGGCCTTCATTTTTATTTACATTCCCTACATTGCCTTACTTAAGATGGCAAGCACCTGGTGAGCTAGGTGGAATAGTATCTCTACAGTTCCTATTTACATCTATTTAGAAGTTTTTTCACTTATGAAAAAAAAGTATTAAAAACTGTTATGATCACTTTGCAGAAAGGAAAAATACATATTTACTAGAAGTCTTTGCATTACACAAGGAAAACCAGAATAAAATATTTTAGCACCACTTATCTACCTGGTCATCATTAGTGGATTGTTTCTCTGAATCAGCTACTAAATAAGCTACACATTCTTATTTAGAGCATTTCACCAATCATTTCTAGAGAATATAGCAATACTTCGAGGTTGTAAGTTACAAACCGAAACTTTTTACTACTGTCAGGTTTTTTTTTCTCCTTCCAGTTAGCAAACTGTGCTAAATATCTTTATTGCCTGAAAATTGCTTTTCAAGGAAATTAGCAATATAATGTGAACTGAAAGACAGTACTGGTATAACTTACTAATTACTGCAGTGCTTTGTCATACCACCTTTAGCATGACTTTAGCAAGAAAAACTATTTTTCCTTCCTTTCTCCTCCTTCCCTTAGGAATGAGCTTGATTAGCACTTAGAAACACAATAAATAATATTTAAGTCAGCTTGTTCATCCCTTTCAGTGATTAGAATTTGAGTAGAAAAAGTTAAAGTGAAAAGAAACTTAGTGACACATGTCTGGAACCTCTCTTATTTCAAACTTGATTGATAGTACTCACACATAGAATAATTTGGGTTGGAAAGGACATTTAAATGGTAGGGTTGAAAGGATGGAGATGAAAGCCACAATACATTTCAATAAAATGGTATTCTACTAGTGAATAAGTAACAAAGGAGTTGCAAGTGTGCTCAAGTAAAAGCAGACCATCACTTTTTGATTCATTGGTATGTAAAGTTGAAGGAAAATTTGAATCTTTGGTAGCAATAGCACATTATTTTTGTCTTCAGTTCCAGCGTTCTACAACTGTACAGAAGGGAGTACTGCTACCTGAGATTATTTAGGACAATACAGAAAAAATGCTGTAAATATGAATTGTAAATATAATTATTACCCAGTGAAAACGGTATTTTTGATGTCTTACTTTATAACCACATCACTTCTGCAAAACCTGCTAAAATGAAGTGTAAACATCAAATCCAAGATTGAACCTGGTTAAAGAACTCCCATAGGAAATACTTTTCAAGTTACTGTCATTCCTTTTAAATAAAAGGCAATATATCACAGTGAGGAGCAGAGATCAAGATAGACTAATCAGGGAGTCTACTAAGTGGATTTTCTGGGCTCAGAACAACAATCTCACCTGTGTGTAAGTGTGCCATTCAGCTTAAGATTGATGGATAATGGAAAACCGCTATGTTGGGTGGCCTCTCTTACAACCTAGTTTTGGTTAAGGATTCTGCCTCACTTACAGTATTTTGTACTAGATTTATTTAATTGTATTTTGTTTTAAATGTCAAACAAAATGGAGTTGCTTACTGTGGTATACACGTGTTGCAAAATCAGAGTAGAGGGATGCTTCTGATCAGTGTCTTACTTGGCAGTATGAGTGTTATCTGACAAATATCTACATAACCATAGTGGATTTCTCTCTTCCTTGTCAGTGTTTATCTGTTTTATTTTTTTCTGTAATGATTGCTGTCTCTTCAGTTTCTGTTAATTTAAATGGAAAATGTATACGAAGTTTAGAAATAAAGATGCAGATTCTTTATTGCTCCCTGTTCTCAGCCTTGTAAATCCTTTCTAGTATTTATAAAGCCCTTTTCCAAAGACATTTTTGGAGAAGTAACTCATCTTTGTCACTGGGTAAACCTGCAGGTTGTTCTTTCAGATGCTGTCTCATGCTTTTATTGTTACTGAATTAAAATGAGATCCTAAAATAATTATTTAAGATTTAAGTAGAGGCTGTAAAAAATACTAATATTTCCCTGTAAATATTATTAGACTTGAATGCTTGCTCATCTAATAAATATATTTCTAAATATCCCAAATTATTCTCCTACTACTATAATTACGGCTTGTGTTGTTTTCTGTGATTAACATACATAAAAACTTACATTTCCTGAACAAGGAAATAAATAAGTTTTCATAAAAATGTTTTGAAAAATCAGGGTAGAACTCTGGTCCATCAAGTTCACTCTTTTATCAGACATCAGTAGCAAATTCCTAGAGATTTAAAAGACAAAACACTGTTCTTGGGAAACTGTCTTGTGTTTTGAGAGTACGTGGGTTTTCTTGAAACTTGGAGTAGTCACTTTTCATTCTGAAGCACAAATCTGAATTTTAGCAACTGAAAAGCTTAAGATTCAAAGTTATACAAAATCACAAATGTCAGTACACTTCAGTTGTGCTGCCTCCGTTTTATTCTTTACTGCGATGTCAGAGAGAGCCTAGTTTTCAGTCCAAAGTGCCAAGTGCTTTTCTCATTAGGTACACTGTTTGGTTTTCTCCTGTTTTTCTGATCAGTCTCACAATGATGATCTGCCAAAACTTTAAACTCTTGTTGAATTCTGTCGTTGACAAGCCAAATCCATAGAATTCTTGTATACATCCTAGTGCAGAAAGACT
This sequence comes from Charadrius vociferus, assembly GCF_000708025.1. Classification (NCBI taxonomy): domain Eukaryota; kingdom Metazoa; phylum Chordata; class Aves; order Charadriiformes; family Charadriidae; genus Charadrius; species Charadrius vociferus. Next base: position 1,325,854 of record NW_009647032.1, read on the forward strand.
AGTCTGTTTCTCTTAACATTACAACTGTGTGAATTTATCAAGGAGACTAAATAATAAGGAAGAGCTGATTCCACCTTTGTTTCGGATAAGAAGGCAGAGAGCCCTAGGTGATTTATAATCTTAAAAACATGATGCAACTTGCTTGGGTTTCATTTGAATAAGATGTTATCTGGATCCCAATAAACTGTTTATTAATGAGGTGTTTGATGGGAGTTGACTAGTGTGTAAGGTTAGAAACATTGATGTTGACTGTTTTAAGTAAACCTTTTTAAATACAAAAATTCAGCTATGGTTAAAGAATCAGTCACATCTGATTGTAACTGGCATGTATAGAGAGAAAAGTAACAGAACTGTTTGTTAATTAGTGTCTTACTGTGCTAGAAACAGTTAGACACTATTGTGGGGATAAATCTCCATAGATTAATGAGACTTGATTTGTCTTCTCCTCAAGAGATGTTCTTAGTATAATTATTTCACCATTAACATGAATTATAAAAACTGAAATACAATTCAATAGGAAAAAATGGAAGTGTACTTTACAGATGAGTTAACTTTTTCTTAATATTTTTTCTTTAAATGTCCAAAACCATAATGGAATTTTTTTTGTTTACTTTAAAAGAAATCTATAGGAAAATACATGTGTATGAAAAAGGTGTTAAAGTACAAACAGGAAAAAAAAACTGTTTTGGCTACTCTATTCTTGTCTTTTGATTCTTGATGCAGTAGCCAACATTTTTCAGTGGAAATAGGCATTATACAATAATACAAACTGACAAGAGAGTTGTAATTGCATACGGCTTGAAGACCCTCACATTCTCAGATGACAGGAATATAAAGGAAATGCTATTTGATGCTATATATCATGATTTCATATTCAGGATAAACGAATAATTAATGTTGAGAGACGAACTAATGGCATATTTGCCCACAGCAGAAAGAGAATTCCTAATTCACATCTTGGAACCAAATTAGACTGAAGAATGAGCCACGTACTGACTTGCACATCAAAATGTTCAACATGTTATGTTATAATAGGAACTGTCCAAGTTAGTTACTATGCAAGTTGTAGCTTCCCTTGGTGAAGGAACATCTGGTGAAGTCTGATGTGTAACAGTTGCAAAGAGTTTATTAACTGTAATTTTTAATTGATATCTACAGTACCTTTCTCTTCTGCAAAGTCCCATAAATGCCTAGATAGAAGGAACAGGAAGATCATCTAGCTAGATCCCCACACCACTAATGCTGGCATGTGGTTACTGTTTTCTGAAATTTATACCTTAAATTCTAATAAAGTACACTGTTCAAATACCTCCAGTTGTCTCATTATTAATTAATTTTTCAGTTAAAAAGCTTTTTCCTAATGTGTAACCTAAATTTCCTTCAAGATCAATTTGATTTTTTTGCTTTACTGCTATTTTGTGAATATAGAGTAGTATAAATGATTGCTGCCATAACAACCACCTTTCTGTGTATGGAGAAATGTCCTGTGTGTACCTTCTGTTGCTTTTCCAACTCTCTTTTAGCTATTTATGGTTTATTTTGATAGAAAAAATTGGGGATTGTATACCCACTGAGACTTCTTTAAGGCTGAGTAGGCAAGTCCCTCAAGCATCTTAAAATTGACATATCCATGAACTAAAGTTCCTTTTTCTCTGGGACAAAATCACGGATGACTTAAACAGGCTTTTCAACCCACTGAAATCTGGACACTTTTCATCAACAGTGCATATGATCAGATAGTTATTTTATATTTCTCTTTTGGAGTAGTATCTCCATAGATACAGAACTCTACACTCAATTGCATTGCATTTTCTTTATAGACTATTTTATCAAGTCCATTTTGAATTCCCATTATTTTTCTTGGAAGTGCTGTAGTTTTGTCAGCTGGATGACATTCGCAGCTTTCTATTATGTTGTGCAAAATCATTGAGAGTATAAAAGAATTTGACTAGGGACAAAACCGTAATAGAGCCCACTTGAAATGCCTTCCTAGCTTTCCTGAATTACCAAAAACAGCCTGCATCTGGATTTCCAGCCAGTTGCAAATAACTTATTTCACCTAGCTATATTTCTCCCTTTCACTTAGAAAAATATCTAATATCAGATTGATTTGATGAGATTTGTCCTTGAGAAATCTTTTTCAGTTACTTTTAAGCTAATTTCCTAAGGAAATTAGGCTTCTGCAATCACACTCCGCGTGTCTGTTCTTCCTGATTAATAACCACTTTTCAACCAAATTTGACATTGACCAGAGGGATAGAAGTCTCAGGTATAATTAAATCCCTATGCACTGCAGGGAAGTAGGCAGCTAGGTAAATGAAAAGTGCCTTCTGTAAGATAAAGACTGAAGATTTGAGTCATCCAAAGACATCAGTGAATCCATCCAGAAAAGGCATTACTAATTCCCTGACCTTGGAGAATTTTCAATGAGTGCTCAATGTATTATTAGACACCAGAAAATCTGTAGGGTGCTGTTCCAGATGAGAAAGAATGCCTACTTTTGAAACTAACCATGTTTGCGGGAAGTACCTGATGATTTGCTTTAGTATTTTTTGAAACATGAAGGTTAGCTGATAGGTTTGTAGTTGAAGATGTATCTTTTCCAAATCTTCTGTATAACAATGTTTACTCTTCTTTCTCTTGAAACTTACCTTGCATGAGTTATTGCAAAGAGCTGACAAAGGCTCAGACTGCTTCAGAAAGTTTAACAATTCTAAGCATGTGTTTTTGGCAAACTGTACCAATTAAATATATATAACTTATCTAAATATTCCTGAATTGTTCTTTACCAATCTTAGCTTTTATTTCCTTTTCCTTTAAAATTATTTTTCTAACTATCTGGCTACTTTAATTATTTTTATGAAGACTAAAAATAAGGAAATTGTTCAGCTTGCTTCATATTGTTTGTTATATGTCCATAACCTAACACAGATGGAAAAAATACTCTTCTGCTTTCCTTTTGTTGCTTTTTATCTCTTACATTCTTCACCCACATTGCAACCCTTAGTCTTTGTACTTTTCCTTTGATAGACAACTGTATTTCCATTTGTTATAGAATTCTTGACTTTCAGGCTTATAATGAACCTTTGCAGGCATATCAGTTCATCATGATGCTATGGTATGTTTCATACACACTCTTTTATCAACTACAAGCTCTCCAGTATTCCTTTTACTGTTGATACAGATATTCCTCTACTAAAACAGAGCTTGAGATGGAAGATGAAGAAGTAAGTAAGTTTTGATATTGTACACAATGAACCAGATGTATTCAAATCTTTTCCAGAGATGCTTTTTGTCTAAATGTTAATGTTTCTGTAAGGTTTTGTGGAAGGTCTGAATTCAGTTTTCTCCAGTTTATCAGGGTTTATAACTGCAGCTATCTTGGGGATCAGCAGACAGATTTAAATAATTCTTTGCTTATACCTTAGCATCTGACATTCATTTCAGAGCACCTATATACAAGAAGAGAAAGAAAAAACCTTTTGGCTCAAATAGTTGTTTTTTGTACAACTTGTACAACTCCTCAGACACTGTTTCTGTCATTACTTGCTATCTATAATAGAAAACAAAATGCACATAAGAAAAAGGTATACTCACTTTTGTGTTATTGCACAAAATTGCAGGGAAACCCAATTTACTTATTTCACTTTTGTGCTTTTCTGCTCAGTTTGCTTATGTCTGGAGAAAGTAGACTGCGTAGCAAAAGGGCAGATGGAGCTGGAAAATTAGTCTGCAGAGCATGGCTAGTAGTGCAAGCTGTAGATCAGAATCGCACGCTGTTACATGGTCCCCAGGTCCCTTTCTTGCTTTATTTTAGTCTGCTGAAAGGTACACAATTCAGGAAGAAGTAATTCTGGTACATTGAATTAGCATGGGCAGAAACAAAACCTTTAATTTTTCGTAGCTACTTAGCTGCTTTTGGTAAATATTTTTCTTCCGTCCCACCAAAATACCTTCAGTTTTGCACAGGGAGATTCTTTACTGTATCACACTACTACTAATTATAGGGTAGGTATGAGAGGGGAAAAAAGCTGCTTAACTTTTCCATAAAAGTTTACAACATTAAGTAGAAATGTGTTCTAATAAACTGGCTCCAACAGGCAATCAAAATATATTCCCCAACTCACATAATTATACCAGTTCTCTTCCTCTAATAAAGGAAAGCAGCAGGAATCCAAGACTTG
>NW_009647032.1:1330055-1365137 GCF_000708025.1 Charadrius vociferus
GGAATCCAAGACTTTTTGAGTGTTTATTTTGGAGGATGAATAACTTGTTTTCCTTTCTGTTTCAGTTTGTATTTCTTCGTGTTTGTGTACATACTAATTCATAGGGTTACTACTGAGGTTCCCTTTTAGACCATCACATAGTGAATGGATGGTCCTGTACTTGAAGAGGCTTGAACAAGGTAATTCTCCATGTATTCATCACGGCATACGTAGCGTGACCAAGATGTGTCAGAAATGGTAGGGATGTTTGAATTTGTCAGCTACAGTTTCATTTTACCACAGATAACAACATCATGCAATCCCTTTCAGAACTGGTAAAGCTTTTTCCTGAACGTAGTTCAACTAATGGGGAATCATTGCTTAGGAATGTGAAGAGCTTGAACTGATAGCACTTGCTCACCACAGGACTAGAAAGTGTGAATTCATGTCAGTTCTCCAAAGTGAAACACTGTGATTCAGATTGACAAGTATGTTCAGTTAAGGTTTGGCCCAGCACTAAAGATGTTCTTTAGATTTCCTGACAAGAAAATCATATAATGTCTGCAAAATTAGAAGTTTTCTACTTTTTCTTTCCCTTTAAAAAGACCAATGTTCTCACACATACTATTGACAGCAAATTCCAAAGCAGCCCTTCAGCTGAATTTGTATTGTCCTTATTTAATAGCCAGCTAGACAACTGAACATGGTAAATCTAGATCTAACTATTAATTTAGAGTACATGATGGTATCTTGCTTTCTGATTACAGACTATGTATGCATTTGAACATAGAAATCAATTTCTAATACATTATGAAATTCTTAATTATCCAAAAATTAATTTACTCTAGTTATGTGAGGTTAAAATTGAATTTGCACACGTCAGTCAGTAAAAAGAATCCAGAAGCAGGCAGAATTGTTAAAGTTCTGTGCTTGGTAGCCTTCACTACAATCTCTGAATCCAAACTTTGGGAAACTGGGGTAAATCAGGCATATCATACTGCCTTTTTTTTTAAAAAAAAATAATCTTGTAATACAAGTATTATTCTACACTTGTAGATATAACAATCTAGGAAACTACTGATAGAGTACTTTGGGCTGTGAGACTTTCAGAAGTCAGTGAGTAGATCTTGTTACCTTCTTGCATTTTTCCAGACATAGCTAATGTCAATACTTGATCTACATTTAGCTGGTTCAGTTGCTGTTGTGAAAGACTTGCATGTTAAGTGTTCATGAAAAGAAACTTCACAGAAGAGTGTTCAGAATTTCTATAAAGGTTTATAAAAATCATTGCGGGATTTATTTGCCCTCTAAATGCAGAATTCTAATTACTGAATCTCATAAAGAAATAGAAAAAAGAATGAATCAATGTTAAAACCCTAGCAGATCTGAGTCACCACTGACAGACAAACCTGCATAAAAATATATAAAAGGAAGTGAATAAAACTTTTCCTTTTACTGATTGAGGAATGTAATTTCTTAACACTCATAACATATGAAGAGTGTTAAACTTGCTTTTAGTGAAGCTTTATAAACCGATCCTTTTTGATTATTTACCAGCAGAAATCTTTCAGACTTCAGTGATAATGAGATCGATTGGATAATGACACTTCTGGGAAAATGATATGCATTTGTACAGAAAAGTCACCTACAACAGAACCTTTGGTGCTTGGATATTAATCTTCAAAACAATTGTTTCCATGTATATGGAAAGAAAATATAGTTTTATTTGTATTTATCCCATTTACTGAAGAATCCTAACTTGTTTTGGTTTTAATTTCTTCTACCATTTGATCAGTTGTAACTACTAAAGAAAAAATATAACAAAACATTGCTTATCTCATTCCTTCTAAAAAATCTTCCTGAAACTACCTTGAGCTGTCATGGTTCATCTCTTTATTTACATAATTTTAGTTGTATACATATATTTCTGTGCATATATAGTTATATACTTGTGTAGATATATTAATTTATCTATATATAGCATATTAAGGTTAAGCTATATGGCAAGGCTGACAGGAGTGTGTATTAGGAATCATGTCATTAGTAGCATCAACTCTTCTCCTTTGAAAGAGGAGCTGCTCAGTGTATGTCAGGTTTCAAGGTGCAGTTGAGTGGGCAGAAAATACTCTGGCTCAGCAGATGTAGTGTACCATTACTTGGAGTTTAGTGTTGGATACATTTTTTTTAAATTAGCAGCTACTCATAGATTTGGTTCCAGCATCCCATGTCTTAAAACTTTACCTGGTAGGGAGGATTTGGGACATTTGGTGGAGAAGTCCTTACCATCCAATTTTAAAACCTGCCTATGGAGAATCTCTGCAGCAGCATTAGCTAGTGCCTTCAAAGTCTAGCTGTACAGCATATATAAATTTTGAAGAGCTAAATATGGAGTAGAAGGCTACTTTACCGTCCAGTGAAATATTTTTGTCTCTTGGACAAAGTGCTTTCACTTATTCCGCTCTGAATACATTCCCTTTGTACTCAGCAAATAATAAACAGAGTACAAAACAAATGCAGACTTTTTGTCTGAATACACAAAGAAGGAATCTTTATATGAATTAGTACTGTGTCTGTTTCCTCCTAGATGATCTGCCACATTATTCTAGACATTTATGCAAACTCTTAATCCATTACACAATATCTTCCATACTTTTTGTTTGGAAAAGGGAATTACACAGTGAAAAACACTCAAAGTCATGAAACTAAAATGAATAGTAGTTGTAGATACTACCTGTACCAGATTTTATTTGGCTTTTTGTGTAGCTGGATTTATTTTGCTTCTATAGAGCTCTTTGCAGGATAATTTTTTCAGTGTATTTTTATGCTTCTCTAAAGAAACTCCAGAAGAAAATGACAAAAAACTAGTGTATCAGTCCTCTAAAGCATTTTATAATGACATATATTCATATAGCTTTTTACTTGGGGAACTGTTCTTTTGATGCTGTCTAAAGATTTCTTCAGTTGTGTCCATTTAGTCTTAGCACACATACAGTAAGAATCTCCTTAGCTATAAATGAGATATATGAAGTCACAATAATACTTTAAGTAGCATACTCCAGTTCATAAATAAATCACTCAGGAGCACCAAATTTAACCTGTAGAAATTATTCCTTGACATATACTTGTTAAATTCAAGACTTATATTCTGTGCAATATCAGTGGGATCTACATATACAACCTGATTTAAATCTTTGAGGGTCTATAGGTCTACCTGTTACAGAACTGTAACAGGTCTCTTCCCTTGTGTTATGGCCCTAACTTTTCCTGAAGGTCATGGCACTGTTAGCACTGTTGTTCTTTCTACAGTGCTGTCAATTAGAGGCTGTAGTTTTCACTCATCAGATCCTGGGGAAACATACCAGTATTTTGTTGGGGAAGCCGCAGTGAAATGGTAAAACTGAGGGCATTCTCAGGATTCTCCTTGTTTTACGTTGGTTGGTTTCAGACTTAACACCTCCTTAAGATTAAAATACTTCTGAACTCAATCAGACATGACTAAACTGGCTGTATTTGGATAACATTCTGAAACTTCAAAATTTGCAGGCAAGTTTTATTGGAATGGGATTCTGACCTCCTTGACTTGAGAGAGAGACCAACCTCCTGTGGGTATGACCATCAAGCAAATGGCTTAATGTCATACTACTTGCATGTGCAGATTAGAATGCCATTTAATTTTGCAGAAAGTAAAGACATTTTGATAACAACTTTTAAAGTAGTAGTGTTGTCATATGGAAGAGTTCTGTATAGCTTTAATGGCCCTATAGAACAGAAAACGGTCACAGCTGTTTATTACATTTACTGATTCTTTAGGTGAAATCTGTCCTCATTTTCAGTGCATATTGAGTTTGCTTTTATAGATGTCTCATTTAAAGGGAACATACTTTTTTTTTTTTAGATTATCATTTTGAGTGCATAAAAAGATTTGACTCTCAATCAAAGGACATGCAACTTAAAGTAGTCAACAATCAAATAGAGCTAGCAAATATGCAAGACCTCATCCTATAATTAAAGTTGTAAGAAGATAACAATGCATATTCATATAATGATATTATGCTTTATAATAGTATATTATAATAGTATATAATGCTATGAAGCTCAAGGGCAGCCTTGACAGAATATGGTCTAGAACAAGTGTCGTGCAATAATCTATGTACACATGAATCAAGGTTTTTCCTCTTTCCTCACTATCAGTTATGTCATCTATTATTTAGCTTCTAAATGCAGAATTATTAATTTTAATGTCCCATATATATTCAAAATTAAGTAATTTTCATTTGAGATCTCATTTGTGCAACATGGGAATTATGTATCTCTTAAAAAGTAATGACACTGAAGCCAGAGCTGTAAGGAGAGACTGTTTTAGTATAAATGGTTCTCAAATGCTACGCCTATCTGAAGTATGCCAGATCTGCTAATATTGCAGCTTGGAAACTTTCCCTCTGTAGAAATCTGACTTCATTCAGCCAGTTTATTGTCAGTGTTTTATATCTGCCTACACTTGTTTATTTCTTGCATCAGAAAGAAAATTACCCATATATTCTCCTTAACAGTTACTTTTGGAGGTAATGTAAAGTTCATGAGGTGTAAGAGGAACCTATGATGACTATGCCTTTAGTTTTGGCGTGTAATAGGTCAGATTGCATTATGATTAATAACGTCCCCCAAGAAAGATATTTCAAACAATGTCAATTGTGTTCTTATAAGACCAGTGAATGTCTACCAGGTACCTTGCAAGTAAAAGGTATTCGGTAACATTAGGTGAGGAAATAACAATAATTAATATTTTATAGGCAGTGTAATATAATTAGTGTATCTAATTGTAATATGGTTTAATGTTTAAATTACAAGATTAAAAATAGATTCCTTCTCCAAAGAAAGCAAAATAAAAATAAAACAAACCAACAATAAACCAGTTCCAAGCAATTGCACATTTGTCTGCTTTGAAGTGTCTTTCAGTAGCAATTGTACTTTCTTGGGGTAGAATCTTACATCTCAAAGCATTTTGCAAGGAAATAATACTTGAGCAACACTTCTCTGCATGTTGTGGCATAGGTGGGAGCCAGATCAACAAAAGCTCCATGTTGAACAGAGAGTTGGACCAGGTGCCCTCCAGAAATCGCTTACAACCTAAATTATTCCATGGGTCTATGAAGTGTCATGGCTTTTTGCAACAAGACGCACTGTTGTATCAGTGATGAATTCAAGGTAACTCAAAGAATTAACCCTATTTGTATTGAAAACTGCTTACCAGGATCAAGATTGTTCTGTATTTTAATCAGTAATGTTTGGGATAGGTTAGTTTAAATGTAAATAACAACAGCTGTATGATTTAAAGAAATATTATTTTTATGATTTTGTCAACATCCTGGAGGGATGACATTTTTTCTAAAACACTAAAATCAGTGCTGGTAAACACACTAGCTCTGACAATTACCTCAAAGTTCATGGGAAGACTAAGGAGGTTTGAACAAATATTTTATAGAAATTAATCTAAAAAGTGTTTAAAAATAAGTAGCCAGTAAGATAACGTAAGGATGCAGTAAAATATAAATAGCTATAGTGAAGGCATTTATTTCAATATGCTCATACACTTTAAGTTCTGTGGAGCTGGCTTGAGTGCTTCAGTCAGCCTTAGGATAATCCAGAAGGACTGTTTGTGATGTAGACCTGGCCAGTGTATTCTAAGGATGGGTTGCTTGCTGCTTTTTCCCCAAAATACTGATGACTGTCACTGGGTTGTTAGAATCAATAAATAAAGTTAATAAGAAGACACAGTAATCTCTTTCTTGGTTATCTAATGGTACATCTTTCTAAATTGTACAGAGACAAAATGATCTCCAGATCTGAGATAAGGAAGACACTTCCAATGAGAAAAAAAAGTCAGTGCATTTGCTTTGTGTATTTCTGCATAAAAGTGCTTTACCTACTAGGATTTTCTGTGTGTAACTCATCTAACCCATTCATAGGTGTTTCATTGTTAGGCATTTTTAAGTGCCATAATCTTCTCCACTGTCTGCCTGAAGCAATAGTTATTCAAAGACTGATTTTTGTTTTGCTTAAAACTGATTTAACTCTAACAGGAGGTGAACAGATGAAATTGTATCCTTTGCAAATCATAACCAGTTGAGTTAGTTTATTCTTGTCTTAAACTCTATGAAATCTATACATTTAGCAAAATTTTTCACCAGCTTCTTATTTGTCCTTCTTATATTAACAAAGTTAATTACTGGAACATGCTACACTTGATTCCTCATTCCAACTTGATATCAAACAGTAATGACTGGTGTTTTCAAACCAATTTTGCATGTGCATCAATTTAAGAAACAAAATGATTTTGTTGAAAAAACACCTTTCATGTAAGTTTCAAGTGTGCTGCACATGTCCCTGACATCCACAGAAAAGAGAGACTATCTGGGTAATTTGTCACACAGCTTAGCTGTTGGGGTTGACTTACAATAACTATTTTTCTATTTCTATATTGCAAATTACAGGACTTGCAGTACAGTAATCATGTTGTAAAACCTGAGAATCTAGACGGATCTCAAAACCGGATGGGAGAGGGGGGAAAGCTGTGAGCCATATGCCTCTGCTCTATTTCTTCCTCCTGAAATTCCCTTACTGGCAGTTAAGAACATCAGATGTTCTGAAATCTCCTATTTGGCGCTAGCTGATAGTTTTGCCCTGCACCCTGGGTGAAATTCAGGTCAGCCTGTTTACTCCACCTGACTGCTCAGCTGGAAAAACAGCTGAATAGTGTTTAAGATTTCCAAGAAATCTATCACTGAGCCCCAAGTGACACTTGTAGCTTAAAAAGAACAAAACTTCATTTTGTTAGTTTAGGGGGGGTTGGTTGTGAAATGCAACTACATTAGGGAGTAAATAATACAGTTCAGAAACTTTCAGTTAAATGTCAACCAGACTTTTCACTTAAAGTGGCTAGACTTATTTCAATTCTGTAATAAACATATAGTAAATACATTGCAAAATTATTTTGTAATCAAAAACCCTCACACCATCTAGCCCCTCTTGCAGCATTTCTGCTAAAGTCTGAGGCAGATCTGTACAACGAAGTCTATCTAAAACTTTTCTAGTCTACAGAGTTGACATTTGTCATAATTAATGTTCATGTGTGCTGCATAAGCACACACATCAAAGGCAAAGCAAGGCTGATTGCCCTACAGTCTAATAATGAAGGCAGACCATAAGTAAAGGAATTGTAAGAAACAACTCTATAACCTTTCAGTTTCTCAAGATGCTGCTGAGAAGACCCTCTTCTCAAAGGATATGCTACAGATCTTTGGTCTCTCTCTAGGGCAGAAACCTGAGCTTCCTATCAACCAACAGAAACAAAAGAATTCGTGTAATTATAGATACAGCATACGCCCTAATAATGAAAATCATTGGATACTGTAGCTGAGTTTCTTGGATTCTGTCATGGTTCTGTCTGGGCACTGTCTGGTCCCTTAACACAAGCAGATGCCTTTTTCTTCAGCTTTTAATCACCTAAGCACCTTTTGATTAGAAAAATTTCTTCAGCACTGTCCAGGAAAATCATATGGTTGTTGGTGTTGCTCAGGGCTGTGAGGACTATTTATCCCCAAGTGAAACATGGTAGAGAGGCAGCAGGTCTCGTCCACCATTAGTAAAGACTCCCATGAATTTTCTTAGAGAGGACAGAAATATAAAATATTTGTGTGTAGTTTTATACCTACTACATGCATATGTATACACATATGTACAGACATATATACATATACATATAAATATTTATAACAAATGTAATTGAAGTACTGTAATCCCTAAGTATTTTTGTGAATTTATGGTAAAATTATAAGTCTACATATACACTAGTAAATTAGACATCTAGGAGGTGTCATGATATAGAAACAATCTGGCACAAAATGGACCTGCACCTGTACTGGTAAAGGCACTAGCCTCCAAACCAAGGCAATTGTGTCCCAAGTGAGAACTAGCTGGAATAATGCCTGGCAGGGAACATATCCATAGGGGTTTTTTGTGCTCAAACACCATACCAGCATCATGTGCACCTTTCTTTTCTGCCCCACAGAATGTGTCAGCATTTTTGTAGTCACTGTGAAGGACCCCAATACATGCTCCTCCTAGAGAGGCAGTGTCTGAGTGTTCAGTGCTGATAGCTGTTATTTAACCTCAAGATCTTAAATATTTGAAAGCTCTGCTATTAACGCATTTGTTGGTAGGTTTCATGAAAAAAACACCTTCCTTGCCTTTTCCAGCCAGTGTTGTTATCTTCAGAGAGGATGAGCCACTCCGGCGTAGGGCATGCATGGTGCAGTGCAGTGCAGTGCTGTCAATACCCATCCTCTACAAATCCCTTCATTGCCAACTGAAATCTGCCACGATAGTACTAGGAAACATTACACTCCTCTGCAGACTACTTCTTGGAACAAACTGGGACAGAATGGGCTTCCAGAGTTTATTCTGAGAGTATGGCATGACTTTTTCAGTGTTGTGCCTAGTGGAAAGGGCTTCTCTGCAGCACAAGGGTTGGACTAAGGAGCTGGAGGAGAAGGAACTGCACCAACAATGCTATATTCCTGTGGTTTGATGGTCCCCTGATGTGCCTTTCAGAGTCCTCTAGAGGGGCACCTAGCCTTTGCATGCTCCCCTTGGGAGTCTGTTAGTTCTCAGCACAGCCACACAATCTGACACAGCACGTTATTAAATATGCTGCCGTCACTATGGGCTACCCTGTTTCCTTGCTTTTCCATGTGCTATTGCCTTTCGTCATAGAACTGAACATACATGTTAGAGGTTTATAGGAAAGGGTCAGGATGAGGTGCTTCTTCTAAAATCAATAGATGGAGTGAAGATACTAAAAACACTTTGAACCACATTATTAACCTTTGGTTGCAGCTGCCTCTTTCTTCTTTCAAGTAACTTGAAGGGATTATCCTTTACTTTTCTGTTAGTAGGTCTTTGCTGCTTTATAATTTGCTCTTCAGTCTCCTCTGCCACTGTAAAACTGTTTCATATTGTCCTTGAAGCCATTCTGTCCCCAAAGGGTGCTTTACTTGAGTCTAAATTCACCCCCAAGTAGATGGCATAAGTTATTTTATGTAGTCTTGACTCTTTCAAGGGCTGTCTTTACTGCCTTTGAAGAAGTCGCTGAGCCTAGGGGCGAAGGCCCTTGTCTTCTAATATATGCTTTGACTTTGACTTTGTCAGAATGATTACTTGTATACATTGATGGGAAAGTTAATGAAATTGGATTTTAATGCATGTGTTGGGACAAGGCAGTAGAATATATCCACTATAGCAACTTAATATCTTGTGAGTTTCAGAGAAACAGAATCTTCTTTTCCCTCTGATGCATCAATGCACTATTTGCTGCATACGGGTAATTTTTCTGTGAAAGTTCTTGGGGTTACAAAGGATAGCAGGAGGGTAGTACACACCGTCCTTCAGGAAAGATGCCTTGGTAAATTGAGACAAATGCCAAGGTGCAGCACTTTGAATGGCACCTCTGCCTTCTAATTTAAAAACCTTGGTTTGAAATACATTGCCGTATCTTATCAAGTCACTTACTAGGAACTATCTGTCTGAGTGTCTTTTCAAGTTAAAAGTTGCCTTTCTTAGATTACATGGGGCTGCATAGAAATGGCTTTTGAAATATATATTATATGTATAACAAGAAACCAGAAGCTTGGAGGGAAAAATTCAGTGGAAACTCACATGAATAAAGTTTATAGCCTAAGGAATTGAGCCAGTGCTTGCGTTTTGGAAACAAATTCTTTGACACTTTTCATTCTTAATATACTGTTGAATATATGAACGAGAAGATTTTTCCAACCTGCAGCTTTTGACTCCTGAACAACATCTTGTTATCATGCAAAATTATATCTTCTATTTTTAGAAGCCCAACAGCAAACAACCTAAAGGTTTGGCATATGTCTCATGTATTATAAACTTAACATACTGTAGACTTCCACAGTGCAAATGACACAAATGTCTGTGCAGGTTACTCTTAGAAACTGGCCACAATGTTATTCAGAATAGAGAGGCACTATTAAAATGTTGATTAAAATACCTTCACTTCATGTTTGAGAAGCATATGTTTCCTAATGAATGACTGTGAAGATACCACTTCTAGCCAGCTCACTCTTTTGCAAATCATATTACCTTGAAAATCAAAGCATGGATGCAATTTGAGAAGAGCAAGGGAGAAAAGGCATTGACTGTACATTTTAATTTTCTCTTCATGTTTGTTTAAAAAAAAATAAAATTAAAAAGATGCCCCCAATTTGGATTTGGATGCCCAGGAGGTCATTTACTGTAGTGCATTAATCTCTTCACTGTGACTGTAGGCTATGAGCCTGAGACAAATTGAGTCAGTCAGGCTTTATCTCTTCAATTCTGTACTCACTTGTCAAGAAAACCTTGAAATAATAACAGAAAGAAGGTGAAATTGTTTGGAATGGTAGCAGAGGTGAGAGTCAAGATACAGGGTCTCTTCTTAAGGTGTCTTTCCCATATTCTGTTCAGCTAGAACACAAACACTGTTCAAAACACATATCTCAAAATCTTAATTTATGAAAACATAAGAATTTACGTGCATGGATTTTGCATTAAGATTCTACTGTTGTACTAGAGAAGAATATAAGGGAACAAAGGTTAAAACCTTAGTCTAAAGATGCAGTAACATTTTTGTAGCTTCAGCAGCAAATTTACATAATATGCAAGCCTCTGTCAGACAGATTCCCAGGACAGGGAATCCAAAAGACTGATTTATAAAAGCCGGCTACAAAGAAAGCAAGAGTATTTGTGCGAAACAAATTGAATCTGACCCACAAAATCCAGAGGACTACTCGCAATATTGCTGACATCCACATGCTGCATACTTGCAGCTAGTGAATATTTGAGAAGTGGGTAGGATTAAGTGCAATACATGAGCCCCAGAAGATGCAGAGCTTAATTTAAAGCTTCAGGAAGGGGACTTTCAAGTGTAATTGGTGAAAAGCAGGTTATAACTCATATCTGAGGCAACCTTCCTTGCACTGGCCCCTAACATCTTCCTTTGAGAATGAGGAAAAGAGAATGAAACACTTGGTTTCAAGAATAAAACAATTTAGTTAGGGCAAGGAATGATATGAGGGTCAGAAATGTACATATGCCTTATTTCCAGAAATAGTTACACCTCTCCAGCTCAAAGAATCTGACATCTCTCTCATCTGCAGAGTAAAAACCAGATATTTTTGAACTCATTGATCCTCATCGTCGTCTCTGCTCAACTCATCTGGACCTCCAGACTTGTTTCATCTACGTCAAGCACTTTTTCTGCAGCACTTAGCTCAAATGAGATTTCCTCTGAAATAAGCATATGAGTAAAGCTACTCTTCCTTCCACATACCACTCAAATTCTGAGTGCTGATAGGTTTGGTCACTCCCCTCATGCCCTGAACAGTTTTCAGTGCAATCTGACTTTGACCTCATAAGGAAGAGCTCTAGGGAATGCTGCTGTAAACTACTACATAATCACAGCTTTGACTATAGAGATGCACTTCCATATTGGTATATACATGTAGTACAGAAAAATATACAAGAAATTCTAGAAAACATCTTATGTGACTCTAAGCACTTTCTCCCAGATCCTGAATGCTCTCAACCCCTATTCACTTCATCTGTATCAAGTATGTTAGACTGAAATATAAAGAAAATCTCAAAGGAGTTTTTCTGGATCTATTTTTTCCACTGTTTTGTGTAATCTATGCATTATATGACAATGGTCTTATAATAATGTTATTGCCTATCAAAACACAATATGATCACAAATATATTTAGCAAAAATAAGATGATAACCTTCACTTTGCAATGTTCTGGAATGATTTAAGGTTTTTTAGTTATAGTAATTTAAAAAAATAAATCAATTAAATTTTAAAGCCAACAAAATGTCATTGAACTTTGGGACATGAAAGAGAATAAGATGAGATTCTAAAAGAAACCTCACATTTTACAGAATTTAGTTGTTAGGTTCTTTTATGTAACATCTCATTCTGTCCCATAGCTAGTAGTACAAAATTTGTGCACTATAGAAATAAGGTTTTGTTAAGAAACAGTAAAACCGCGAGGTTCTGGGAAAAATACAGTTTTCTCAGATCAAAACAAGACACAATATTCTCCTTCCAAAAACTAAGAAGGAAACCTATTGAAATGGATGGAAGCAAGTACCCAGCAACGTGTCATTATAACAAAGGCTTTCTAGAAAAGAAGCTTTCAACAAGGAATAGTCTAAAGAATGCCTCCTTAAAACTAAAAATATTTTTCATAGTCATGAATTCTGACCATATTGCAATGGTTACATTTTTTCATAGAATCATAGTATGGTTTATGCTGGAAGGAATCTTAAAGATCATCTAATTCCAACCCCCTTGCCAGGGACAGGGACACCTTGCACTAGACTAGGTTGCTCAAAGCCCCATCCAACCTGGCCTTGAACACTTCCAGGGAAGGGTCATCCACAGCTTCTCTGGGCAACCTGTTCCAGTGCCTCACTGCCCCAATAGGGAAAAATTTCTTCCTGATATCTAATCTAAATCTACCCCCTTCCAGATTGAAGCCATTACCCCTTCTCCTATAACTACATGCCCTTGTAAAAAGTCCTTCTCCAGCTACCATCAGATACTGGAAGGCTGCTACAAGGTCTCCCCGTAGTCTTCTCTTTTCCATGCTGAATAAGCCTGACTCTCTCAGCCTGTCTTCATAGGAGAGGTGCTCCAGCCCTCTGATCATCTTAATGGCCCTCCTCTGGACTCACTCCAACAGGACCATGTCTTTCTTGTGCTGAGGACTCCAAAGCTGGATACAGTACTCCAGGTGGGGGCTCATGAGAGTGGAGTAGAGGGACAGAATCACCTCCCTTGACCTGTTGGCCATGCTTCTTTTGATGCAGCCCAGGATACGGTTGGCCTTCTGGGTTGCAAGTGGGCATTGCCAGCTCATGTTGAGCTTCTCATCCACCAACACCCCCAAGTCCTTCTCCTCAGGGCTGCTCTCAATCCAGCCTCCGCCCAGCCTCTATTTTTGCTTGGGATTGCCCTGACCCAGGTGTAGGACCTTGCACCTGGCCTGGTTGAATTTCATGAGGTTTGCATGGGCCCAGCTTTCAAGCCTTTCCATGTCCCTCTGGATGCTATCCCTTCCCTCCAGCGTATCAACCGCTCCGCACAGCTTCGTGTCATCAGCAAACTTGCTGAGGATGCACTCAATCCCACTGCCCATGTCTCCAACAAAGATATTAAACAGCACTGGCCTCAGAACTAACTAAGGACGGAAGGTGGACTGATGAGTCATACTGAGATAAGATGTTAAAAAGAGGAGCAGAACAGGGATGTAATGTTGTACAATGAAGGCTGATTGCTGTTAAAGTGCCTTAAAGTTAAAGGTACTTAAGGTACTTTTTATTTGTTACTAACCAATCAGGGGTTAGCGAACAGGCAATGTTTATCTAAAAAAGAACCAATCTGTTTCAAACAAGGAGCTAATGAAAACATATATAAACTTGTGGTTGTGTACAATAAATCGACATTTTGCTTGCATCAGGCTGTGTCCTGTCTCTCAGTCGCGGCACTAACCTGATCCCTGGCTGGTTGGACAGCTTCTCTGTATTCCTCCCAGGCTACCTGTCCTTGCTTCTGCCCTCTGTAGGCCTCCTTTTTGCTTTTGAGTGTGTCCAGGAACTCCTTGTTCATCCATGCAGGCCTCCTGGATTTTTTGCCTGACTTCTTTGTTGGGAGCTCCTGAGCTTGGATGAAGTGATCCTTGAATACCAACCAGCTTCCTTGGGCACCTCTCCCCTCCAGGGCTTTATCCCATGAGAACCTACCAAGCAGATCCCTGAAGAAACCAAAGTCTGCTCCCCTGATGTCTAGGGTAGTGAGTTTGATGAGCACCCTCCTCTCTGTCCTAAGGATCTTGAACTCCACCATTTCATGATCACTGCAGCCAAAACTACCCTTGAGATTGATGTTCCCCACTAACCTGTCCTTGTTGGTAAGGACGAGGTCCAGCATAGCTCCTCTCCTCATTGGCTTCTCTACCACTTAGACAAGGAAGTTGTCATTGATGCTTTCCAAGAACTTCCTGAATTGCTTGTGCCCTGAAATGTTGTCCCTCCAACAGATATTGGGGTGGTTGAAGTCCCCCATGAGGATCAGGGCCTGTGAAAGTGATGCTGCTTCTATCTGTCTATAGAGGGCCTCATGCAGTCTGCCATCCTTGGCAGGTAGCCTGTAGCAGACCCCCACTGTAATGTCACCTGCCCCTGCCCTCCCTTTAATCCTGACTCATAAGCTTTTGGTTGGCTTCTCATCCATCCCAGGTGGACCTCCATGCACTCCAGCTGGTCAATGACATAGAGGGCAACACCCCTTCCTCATCCCCACTGCCTAAAGAGCCCGTATCCTTCCATTCCAGCACTCCAATCATAGAAGCCATCTCACCGCTTCTCTATGATGCCAACGAGGTCATACCCCTGGAGGCCTACACATGTCTCTAACTCCTTTGGTTTGTTCCCCATGCTATGTGCGTTTGCAGAGGCGCTTAGGCATGGTCCTCATTGTTTCCCGGTTGGCTCCTATTACTTCAGGAGCCCCTAACTCGTCTTCATAGGACTTCGAGTGTGCTGCAGTGTACTTAGCATACTTTGAAGCAACAGGCTGAGGGCCTTCGCGAGCACCCCATCCCTCAAACCTCTGTGTGTCGTCCCTTGGCTTGTGATGGGCAAGTCTGATAATATCCCCCCTCCCCTATGAAGTCTAGTTTAAAGCTCGGTCAATAAGCCCCACTAGCTCCTGAGCAAAGACCCTTTTTGTGCTTTGAGAAAGATGAACCCCATCTGACACCAACAAGCCTGGTGCCCTGTAGGCCATCCCATTCTCAAAAAAACCCACAATTGCGTTGGTGATACCAGCCACGGAGCCGTGTATTAACAGACTGAGTGCACCTATTTCTTCCAAAGTCACTGCCTGTAACTGGTAGGAGAGAAGAAAAGATAACCTGTGCCCCAGATTCCCTTACTAACTGTCCCAAGGCCCTGAAGTCTTTTTTAATTACCCCTGGGCTACATGTTGTGACTTCATTACCACTCACATGGAAGAGCAGCAGTGGGTAATGGTTCGAGGGCTGTACCAACCTAGGAATTTTTTTTAGTGGCGTCCCTAACCCAGGCCCCAGGGAGGCAGCATACTTCCCTAAGAGGAGGATCTGCCCAGCATATTGGACCCTCTGTCCCTTTAAAACAACTAGCAATGAAGTCCTGAAGTTTTATTGCTAGCTAGTCTTTCATGGCAACGTTTCACTCTGTCTTCTCCAAGGATATGTGTTATATCAAGGATATCACGTGTTATGTGACCTGCAATTCCCAGGTAATTTGGGAATGGATAATTGAGTAAGCTGTAAGCACCTGGAAGATAGCAAGGTCATGGGTGACATAGTGAGGATATGCCATGAAGAAGTCTTGTCAAGCAAGTCATCTTTTCTTCAATGTTAGCTAATACTTTGAATTTACTGAGGCTTTGAAACTGCCTCAGAACAGCTTCAAAACAAATCCAGAGAGGGGAAATATGTTCTTGATGAAATTAACACTGTTCAGATGCCAACTTGCATCTAAATGGTGTTTTATTGGAGGTAGGAGGGTCTAAGGACAGACAGATAAAGTTTGAAAGTAGAGCTGGTATCACTTTTTAGTACCATTGGTATACTTAATTACACAACCTTTTAGGCAAACATACATTTGTTAGGTCTAAACCAAAAGGAACAGATTTCAAAACTCAACACAAACTGAGAAAAATTGTTCCCTTTTTACTCAGATTACAGAATAAGTCTCTAGAATATAGATGGTTGGTGTGTAGTGAGCAGAACAACAGTCGGGAGAGAAATAAGAAATTCTTAATAAATTAGGTAAGGGAAAGTAGACAATAGTTTATAGCATGCAAAATGGAAAGGATAGCAGAGGATAGGAAGACTAGAAGGTACTAAACTCCTAAAATCTATTTTTTTCTAGATGTGAAAAAAACACATAAATGAATTATGAATTTTAATTTGCAGGATCTTCTTTTTCAGAAGTTATGCAATTTCCCCTTTGGGTTCGAGACTAAAGACATGATGGAATGTGAATTTTGCAGGGCATGTTCCTCCATTAGAAGTGTGTGGTCTTATGCAGGTTTTCTGTGTGAATTATTATTCTTGTATGGAAAAGTTGCTTACTTTCACCTCCACAGTTACCATGACAGTATGGTGTACTAGATGAAGTATGCAGCTGTAAGATTGGTTGGGTACTAATTGTTCTGTGGTTGAAAATATTTATTGTAGTACAGTAGAGATATGTTGGTACATTTTCTGTTCTTTGCTCAGGCAAAACCTATATTCATTTAGTGTGCTTCAGAGCACAAGGAGTTTCCTTTCAAAATGAATTTAGTGAGGCTGCAGGGCTGTTTGAAGAGTAAGGTGTTTCTTGTAATGCAAGTTGTAATTCTTTAATGACATTTTGTATAGGTTCTGGGATAGGATGGGACAGTAGAAGGTGTAGATTCAGTCATGGGTGGAAGTGTCATTTTGTACTTAAACATTTATTTACATAGTGTTTCACATACCTTTCAAAAGCTCTTTTCTACACGAGTGTTCCTGATGGATAAAAACCTTCTTTATTGCTAAGATGAGCACCATGAGTACTCTTCTAGTAGTTGAGGGACAGGCCTCAACTGTACGTAAAGGCTTTTAGGGAGCTATTTTTGATGCCTGCAGATGTGCTGGCTTTTAGTTTTCTATTTATCACACTTGCAGGTTACCACTGCTGATGTTGCTATAAGAAATGGGTGCTAGTGCACGAGTGTTGCGGTGGCAGTTTGATGGAGAGTGGTGATTATTGAATTTGTGGTAAAAATCAATAAGGGAGTCCAAATTTCCAATCCAGATAATAAAGATGTCATCTATAAATCTCAGGTAGACTGTCAGCTCAGTGATACAATTATTTAAGAACTGTTTTTCATTGTAGTTCTTGAAAAGGTTGTCATAATGCAGGATTGGAGAGAAGCTATCAAAAGAGAAGCACGTTTCAGTTAAATATTGCAAATGGCTGTGGATTGAGTGCTATTCAGTAATTTCACGGATGACGGAATAGAGAGGATGGATGTCTTCTATTTGGTACAGATGTGAATGGTAGAATGGTATTAAACTATTAAGATCTTTAAGACTCTTGTACAAGATTGGAACAAAAAATATGCTAATAAAATTGGAAAAAATGACCAGAAAAAACAGAATAGAATTTAACAAGAACAAGAGCAAGGTTTTACAATGAGGAATAAACAATGGCTTGCACAAATGAACCTGGCGAGTGACGTCAAGACCAACAGGAAGGGTTTCTTTAAGTATATAGGAGACAAAAGGAAAACTAGGGAAAATGTAGGCCCGCTGTTGAACGAGACAGGTGCCGTGGTGACAGATGATGCAGAGAAGGCAGAGTTGCTAAATGCCTTCTTTGCTTCTGTCTTCACTGTTCGGGCCAGTCCTCGGGAGACCCAGACTTTGCAGGTAACAGAGAAAGTCTGGAGGAAGCAAGACTTTCCCTTGGTTGACGAGGAACAAGTTAGACATCAGTTAGATAAACTGGATATACACAAATCCATGGGGCCTGATGGGATGCACCCTCGGGTGCTGAGGGAGCTGGGGGAAGTCATTGCTGGGCCGCTCTCCATCATCTTTGAAAGGTCCTGGAGGACAGGTGAGGTACCTAAGGACTGGAGGATAGCCAATGTCACTCCAGTCTTCAAAAAGGGCAGGAAGGATGACCCGGGAAACTACAGGCCGGTCAGCCTCACCTCCATCCCTGGGAAGATGATGGAGCAGCTTGTTCTGGGAGTCATCTCAAAGCACCTGGATGAAAAGAAGATTATCAGAAGTAGTCAACATGGATTCACCAAGGGGAAGTCATGTCTGACTAATCTGATAGCCTTCTATGACAAAGTAACTAGATGGGTGGATGAGGGGAGGGCAGTGGATGTTGTCTACCTTGACTTTGGCAAGGCTTTCGACACTGTCTCCCACATCATCCTCACAGGAAAGCTTAGGAAGTGTGGCTTAGATGAATGGACAGTGAGGTGGATTGAGAACTGGCTTACAGATAGAGCTCAGAGGGTTGTGGTTAGTGGCGCAGAGTCTAGTTGGAGGTTAGTAACAAGTGGTGTCCCTCAGGGGTCAGTACTGGGCCCAGTTTTGTTCAACATATTCATCAATGATCTGGATGAAGGGATAGAGTGTACCATCAGCAAGTTTGCTGATGACACAAAACTGGGAGGAGTGGCTGACACGCCAGAAGGCTGTGCTGCCTTACAGCGTGACCTCGCCAGGCTGGAGAGTTGGGCAGAAAGAAACCTTATGAAGTTCAACAAGGGTAAGTGTAGGGTACTGCACCTGGGGAGGAATAACCCCATGCACCAGTACAGGTTGGGGGCTGACCTCCTGGAGAGCAGCTCTGTGGAGAGGGACCTGGGAGTCCTGGTGGACAACAGGATGACCATGAGCCAGCAATGTGCCCTGGCGGCCAAGAAGGCGAATGGCATCTTGGGGTGCATCAAGAAGAGTGTGGCCAGCAGGTTGAGGGAGGTCATCCTCCCCCTCTACTCTGCCCTGGTGGGGCCTCATCTGGAGTATTGTGTCCAGTTCTGGGCTCCCCAGTTCAAGAAAGACAGGGATCTGCTGGAGAGGGTCCAGCAAAGGGCTACCAAGATGATTAGGGGATTAGAACATCTCTCATATGAGGAAAGGCTGAGGGACTTGGGTCTCTTTAGTCTAGAGAAAAGAAGATTGAGGAGGAATCTTATTAACGCTTACAAATACTTAAAGGGAGGGTGCCAGGGGGATGGGAGCAGTCTTTTTTCAGTGGTGCCCAGTGATAGGACGAGGGGTAATGGGCATAAACTTGAACATAGGAAGTTCCATCTTAACATGAGGAGGACTGTCTTTACTTTGAGGGTGGCAGAGCACTGGAACAGGCTGCCCAGAGAGGTTGTGGAGTCTCCCACTCTGGAGACATTCAAAACCCACCTGGACGCTGTCCTGTGCAACCTGTTGTAGGTGACCCTGCTCTGGCAGGGGGGTTGGACTAGATGATCTCCAGAGGTCCCTTCCAACCCTGACCATTCTGTGATTCTGTGAAATACAAGTTGAGGAAAAAGCTGGTTAGGGAATGGATGATGGCAGCAGCATATTGGCTCCCGGTATTGTGCTCTTGCAAAAGGGAAAACATTGTTCAAGATAAATGAATGAGATCTTCCACTTAGCAAGTGGTATTACAGACAGTTATACATACATTTTAAAATCTGATTGGACAATTTCAGTAGACAGTGAAATACTATTACATTATATATATTATACATTTCACACTTCGTCCATCCTACTTGTAAATTTGGCATCAAGCTGTCGTGTTACCTCATTGTTTAAATACATTCAAACAGCTGTCTATAAATGAAAGTTTATTCCTGAGTAGCACTTAACATAACACATATCTTTGGAAGATCTATATTTCTAAACTTCATGAATTCTTTGAACGATGATTTACATAATATAACTCTTGACCTTCTATCTTTGTGGAGTAAAATTATAAGTGCAATGAATCTATAATAATAGTGTCATGAAAACCTCTGGCCTTAGCATTAGCCCCTATTTCTCACAGCAGAACTTAGATTGCACCAACTGTTCATGTAGATTACTGATTCATCTTTAAATCTCATTCATATGATGAATAATTGTGAGAAATAAGTAGATGATGTATGAGCAATTTGTGACAGTAAATAGATTCTTGAAGTGAATTATTCAATTTTGGCATATTCAATAACTTCAAAAAACATTCATAAACATGAAAAAAATGTTTATTGTACTTACACGTGTACACATTTTGTAGTTTATTACATCATAATTACTCCATAATTGCTCAGTGACTGTAATATTTATGTTTTCTTCTATATTAGATTTATCCTTGTAGATAAAAAGTTCTTGCATAAACAGCATCGTAACTTATTTCAGAGTACAGCAGATTGTTTTCATGAAACAGCTATTTTTAAAGAAATTTTGGATGTCAGAAATTGAAAACGGAAAAAATATGGCAATAGTTCTTTATACATTTTTCTTTAAATTTGTTTGTACAGGGTGCTTAGTGCTGCGTTATAAACTCTTATCACCTCAGCGACCATAGGCTCTTTTGATCAACATTGACCTGTGGCTGTCTGAAGCCCATTGCCACAAACAACTTCACATTAGCTGATGTCCTGGTTTGAAGTAAAATGGAACCAATTTTGTTCAGTAACTTCGCTTCTTAGCTGGGCCTCTCTAACTACTGAAATTAACAGCATATTGTGCAATGTTCACTCTCTTAGAGTGATAAGACCTATGTTTATAGTTGATGGCCAGGCATGGTATGCAGAGAGGACCTTGCTTATACTTATTGCTATAACACCCAAGGCCAGCCAACTTTGTTAGTTGCCCCTTTGGAGGGTTAGAAGAGGAAAAGCATAGTGGGGTCTCACCTGCAGGGAGGAGCAGACAGGACAGGTGACCCGAAACTGACCCACAGGGTATTCCATCCCATCTGCCTCATGCTCAGTATAAAAGCTGGGGATCAAAGCGTCAGCTCTCTCTTCCTTCAATGGCCGACATCTGAGGAGGACTCTGTTCGTCTGTCTTCGATCCTGCTCCTGGATACAGATCTGGAATCCAGTTCCCGTCCATCACTGAGTCCAGCCTGGGACTGCCCCAGTGCCAGATGGTGTTGTGATTGTCATCTTGGGAACTTGATACAGTTTTGTATATATTTCATTATTTCTTTTTTATTTTATTATTAATATTTCATTAAAGTAGTTGAGTACCTTCTAAACTCATGCGTCTCTTTTTCCCTCGTCTGCCTCTCTCTTTGAAGAGGGGTAGAGGAGAGCATCTGTAGGTCCCATCTGGGGTCCCCCAGGTCCCCAGTAGCCGATTTGGCCTAAACCATGACAGCTGAACAGCTAAAGTTGTGGAAAGGGATTTTCTGCTGGTAGACAGTAAGGAAATGGAAAGAGTATCTGGGGATAAAGGAAGGGGTTTTAAAAGTTCTTAATGTTTTCCACTTATTGCCTACCTTCAAAGTAGTCAATCTTCCTTTAATTGAGAATTTTGTACCCCTGTATTTATTATTGTACAGTGGAAACAAATGAGTTCCTAGAAAAATGCACCTGACATGACTGCTGTCTAAGACATCATCAAGTAAGTGATAATGCTTCATACATTTGTTTAAAAGACCTTGAGGCAATTTTCCATGCTCTTTGGGTCCAAGTTTATTACTGAATTTCTTTCCCTCCTGTTTCTCATCATGAACTGTATCACCCTGCACAGCTGTCTCCACTTGGAGAGGGAGGGGGCTGTCAGGGGCTAGGCAGAAGGGACCCTCCTTGCACCCCTGTTCCAGAAGATGGGGTAGGAGCAGGTAGGGCAGTGAAGGTGAATGCTTCATTGCTAAATTCATCCTAGAAAACAGAGAGGCCTGGACACAAGCATTTGGAAGCTGTGAACTGCTAGGGCTCTCCCAAGGTCAAGAACAGAATGACCTGGCAAGGACTGCTTAAACTATACCAGGATGTCTATTGCTATCAAAGGCATGGTGATTTTTGAGCTAATGCTGCTATTGCATTTTCACTTCTGTGAATGTAGTCAGGCTAACCAAGGTAGAAGTGAAGCTTCTTCGCTCCCAGGTCATTACAAGCCTCTGTTCTTGATCTCTTTGGCCTGGACATTGTACTCCCATGTGGTTGGCACATGATGTATTAGAAAAATGAGATACTGCCTTAAAACTCCTGGCAATGATAATTTTAAGTGCAATGCTGGAACTGTATGTGGCATGCCCAGAACCATAATGTGTGGAGACACAAAGGAGTATAATGACATAAACTCCATTGGTGTAGTTTTGGAGGAATGTGCCTAGTGTAGAACAAACCTGCAAACAAAGTGATCATTCCCTAAAGTTACACAGGGTTTTGTCATAAAAGGAACTGGTAAGATCTGTCCAAAGTAAGGCTCAGGATTATCAGAGGATCTACTCCTGTGTTTTCTTCTGGGTGGTATTTTTTTTAGCGAGATAGTTGCATCCCTATGCCATTTGAGTCCTTCTATTTGCATACAGCATGCAAGATTTAGGATGAATATAAGATCCCATCACAAAGTTCAATGTTAGAAGTGAAAGTACAAACAGATTAACAAATATCCAAGAATAATCAAAGGCTTGAAATTAAAATAAAATTTCCAGCCAGCAATAATGAGGTAATGAGAAAATTTTCCAATAGAAGTCAGGTTAATAAAAAACCCCTTTGCATTAAGATAGAGCTTTCTCAGTTTATGAAAGCTGTCATCTCTAATGCAGTTACCTCTAGTAGTAGAGAGCTGACTCAAGAGCTTTTCTCCTCTTTTTCCTTTTCCCCTAGGCATATGTATCTAGTTGCATTTGTTTCTCCCATATTCAAACAAGATAGTGTTTTGGTTTTTTTTTTCATTTTGTTACTTTTTAATTTAGGATCTTCTCTAACAGCACCAGAACTGCAGATTCCCGGGACTTCTAATTAAGAAGTCCTTGAGTTAACAGTGATAGTATAATTTTGGTCTTCCAGTAGGCAGTGTTTTGTGTTTTAGTCATTACAATGCTAAATACAAAACTAATGCATTATTCTTTCATTTTACTGCCACAACTCAGCTGTGAGGGAATTTTTATGTTTTGCTGTTCCTGATGACACCATGTATTTATCTGCTGCCTCTTCACCAGATGGTTTATGGCCAGACTGCTGCCTAATTGCAGGATTGTCTTTTGATCTTGCAACTCAGTGTATAACATCAAGTACTTACTCAAAGACCCACTAAAAGGTTCTCATGTACATTTAAAGGAAAAGAAAGGGGGGTAAAGGAGAAAAAGGAAAGGGAAGATATAAATGTTTGATAATTCACAGCAAGCGGTGTCTTTTTTAAGAAAGGCACAAATGAGGCTTCTCATCAGATTAGATGAGCTTCTAGTAAGGACGTGTGATTCCTTTACCAGACCTGAAATGTCTGGAAAAAAATACCCAAACACATGGATAGCTTCTTGATTTAAAACAAGAGCAAACAAACAAACAAACAAAAAACCCACACAAAACCCAAAACACAGCAACTATGTAACAGCTCTGCCAGTCCTGCAGGCTGTGACATTATTTTCATGACAAAAGTAGTCCCAATGAATTTTCAGTGTAATTAAAACACCTTTTTTGCATGCAGTGGCAACAACGTAATTGGTGTTCCTCATAATGAAAAATGTTATGAAGTAAAATGCTTACAAGAAAAATTCATTCTTACGAGCTGATACACTCTCCTGTGCCCTCCCACTTTCTACCATTAAGGCAGGTGTGAGGGGAGAAGGCATGAAAATCAAATATAGTAGCTATTTCTATTGCTGTTAGGATCTAGATGTGTTAAAATATTTGTGGAAGCAAAGTATTTAATGCTTTACATTTGTGTGGTCTTTCTTTCGTGTTTTAGTTTGGTTTGGACTTTTTTTCTGCCAGATACCGGTAGACTTGCATTGCTTTACAGCTTGCCAAATAGCTAGTGCAGGGAGGAGCCTGTTCTGTTCCTGGAGAAGCCAAATTCTCTGCTTTATGTCGTTGTTCTCTCAGGATAGATGACAGAGGGGAGATCGCATGAAGCTTCCCTGCTTATGCTAAGTCCTGATAAGAGGATAAGAAAGTTATACATATATGGACACCGACTATAAATTTACTATTTGAGTATATGATGAAAATGATCACTTCTCATTTTTTGCAGTGGAAACAGATAAAGGGAGAGATAAATCACTATTTATCTAGCTGAGTACTCTTTGTATTAAAACATGTAATCCTTAACCAGTAGCTATTTCTTGCCTTAAGATCCACTTTCACATTTGCACTCTGCTGTTTCACTCTATAGAGCTATACTAAACTTTAGACTAAACATATCAGTTTAGAAACTGAGCAGGTGAGGTTATTCTACCTCTTGAAATCAAGAGATTTTGCATGTGATCTGTGTTTGCATAGCAGGACCCAGATGAGGAAGATGCATGCTTTACACCCAGATAAGTGTTACCACTTGTTCTACTACTCACTTTACCTTCTGCTCTAACCTTCATTTCAAGATTTGTATTTGTCCTGGTTTCAGCAGGGATGGGGTTAATTTTCCCAAGGAGCCGGCAGGGGGCAGGTATTCCATATCACGTGACCCATGCCCAGGCTATGAGAGACGCTAGCCGGGGAGAGGAGAGCAGTCGCCACTCGGGGGTGGGCTGCGGCGGAAGGGGTCTGCTCGACGCACATCGCGGCGGTACTGTAATCGCGTTTTCATCTTTTCCTTTTGCTGTGGGAGTTGCGTGAACGACTGTGTCGTTCTTTGTTGCTGGCTGAGGCCAAACCACGACAGTATTTCAGTTATCATCCACCTAGATAGAACACAGCATTACACAGAATGATTCTGGTGTTCTTGTAAGTACTCCTGAAATTTTGTACAATATCCTTGGCTACTTAAGTCACCACAGGATAGTTTTATTCAACTCCAAATCTGTGATCCAGTGATTTTCATTTTCACTTATCTAGACCTTTTGCTAATTTTTATGTCATCTGTTCTAGTTTGGACAGAAGAAAATTATATGCCTAACTTGCTCTAAACTAGAAAAGTGGACTGTCTTCCATTACCCAAGGAATACTTTATTTAAAATATGGCAGACGGGAAAGATTTTCTTCTCTCACTCCTGTTCTCTGTTCAGTTCAGTTGTTCTAGCTCAGATTGGTCTCTTATCCTCTATGCCATCCATGATTATGTGGATTTTCATTGGCCTAAGATACAGGTGACATCCAGTCTCTTAAGAATAGCAGCTATTTTCATTCTCATGTTGGATATATTTTATCCAGATATATTTTATTCACCTTGGAATTTGTGTTACAGATTTGAATGAAGACTACTCTTAATATTTTAGGTTATCTACTCACAATCCTTGGATGTCAAAGACTGTAGTTGGCCATGTTTCTAGAAAGGGCATTAATGTATAAAATATAGTATAAATCTATCTCAGAAATTAGATCAACTTTCAAGCTGCTATCAACTTTGGAACTTCCTTGCATATCAAGAATATGTATAATGTCCACTTTCTCTCAGCAAGGGCAGGCAACAATCTAAATAAAAAAAATGTGCTTATTTTATTTAAAGGAAAGAACAAAGGTACTTCAACTTATTTTAAATTTAAGTGAAAATCAGCTTGTATTCAGAAGCTCCTAGACTTGGAAACTAGAGTAATTGGTTTATTAAGTATTACTATAGATAATTAAAGCATAAATCAAGCATATGTGTTTATCATTGTCATGCAATACAAATAGATGGTGCATATGGGCATATGCACAAATGCACAACAAATGGTGCATATGTCAGAAAGCTCAATATACATTATGGTTTCAAAGAAAAAAGTTCAAACAAGATATTGAATATCCAGTTCTGATTCCAGATCTTTAACATTAACTTTTTGATAGACAAGATCTTTCGTCAAACAATAAGTTTGCTCTTAAGATTATTGAACTCGTGCATATTGCAAATGCGATTATATAATTCTTTATAATGAATCATTGCCAAACTTCACACAATGCTGTAACTACTGTGATTTTGCAAAGAAGGAATTTTGAAAATGCCTGTCTCGGAAGCAATCTAGCTGGTTTTGTTCCCTTTAGTGCTTGTCTGTTGCTCTAAATCCTCCAAGTTTGTGCATAGCTATCACAAATTAAAATTAAGATGATGGTACTGTAGCAGGACAAAAGCTAGTTATGCAAACAGGAAAACCATGGGGTTTTCTTTGTTGTTCATAATACTGATAAGTAAATAATTTTTCAAAGCCTATTCACTCATCAATTGTAAAGTTCCTCTAAGGTAAGTTTTATGTATATGACCAAAGTGTAGCACATGGCCAATATTTTAAAGGTTCAAAATGCAACATCTTAATGGGATTAAATCGGATGATTTCAAATTAATGTTAGATTCCATTTCAGATTCCATGCCTGTCTCTTGGTATATGTCATGTGTGTATATGGCTTCCCCCCACCCCACCCCCCCCTTTTTCAAAAACACTTTTTTTCTCTTGCTTTTATGAGAAACACCTACATAAGCAGAAGAAATAACAAGGAAAATTGCTGAAAAAAATATGAAAGGAAGCAAAATACCTTTTGCTCTAATCTTTTGGTTACCATCATGTCAGTAACATTTGACTGTTGCAAATAGTAGAAAATAAGAGCAAGCTTCAGTAATTTTCATGCATAAATTGACAGCATTCCTTTAAATTAGAGCTCATATTAATTAGTTTCTGCTGTCATATGGCCAAAGACAGTTATTTCTCATTCCCTTGGCACATGACGGTTAAATGAGAGATTGTCTGCTTGAATAAGCATTGCCAAAAAGTCATTAAATGTTCCCTAAGTGTTATTTTCCCAAATAAACCATTCAAGATGCATTCAACAGTCTATATAATACCTTGGTCATGGATCATCCCTTATATTACAGAATACTGGTTTATCTTAGGTATCCTGTTGCACTTCCAGTGTGAGTAGAACCAAGTCCTACCAGCCAGTTAATACAACTATGCTGGAATATAGTGTAGGTTTGTCTCAGTCTTTTCCTTCTCTGTTTTCCAGCTGCCCTCTCCCTTGCTTTTTTTGGGGGACTGATTCAATATCACTATAAGGCTATGCCAAACTCATTTTAAGTTAGTTTCTCCTAAGTTTGAAGGCAGCAGATATTTGTCCAGTATTCTTTCACATTTTATCAGTACTTCTGTGATAATGTCAGTAATTGTGAGAATGTTTTGCAGATGCTTCATTAGGCTTCTTGTTATCATTGAGTTTCAGTTGTAAAGTTTGCCACAGTACAATAATGCTGAAATTATAATTGCATCACATAGTTTTTATCTCATGCTGAAGGATATATGCTTCATTCTGCAGATGTCCAAAACATGTAGGCACTTTTCATATTCGTGCATTTTTTTCCTTACCTTTTAGTCCATCTCATCTTACACTGGTATTCAAGTATATAAAGGAGCGAATAGGTTTTTCTGCTGCTCACTGAACAGAGTTATCTTGACCTCTTCAGTTGGGAAATAGATGCTTCTTATGCAAGTACCCACCTGGTCCCAGGTTGTCAGCAGCAAAGACCTACCCTCCAAACTCCAACGTAAATGAGATTTGAATTTCTTTGGATGTATCTGAGGACACCAAACCTGGAAGTACTTTTTCTATGTTGCTTTGAGAGGATGCTCACCACAGTTTTTCTACCCTGAAATTCTCCTACCTTTGTCCATGTTTTATAAACTGTTGTGGATATCACTATCCATAGAGCCAGAAGGGATCATATAATCATAGAATGGTTTACATTGGAAGGGACCTTAAAGATCATCGAGTTCCAGGCCCCCTGCCATGGACAGGGACGCCTTGCACTAGACTAGGTTGCTCAAAGCCCCATCCAACCTAGCCTTGAACCGTTCCAGTGATGGGGCCTCAACAACCTCTCTGGGCAACCTGTTCCAGCATCTCGACACCCTCATAGTGAAAAATGTCTTCCTAATATCTGTTCTAAATCTACCTTCTTTCAATTTGAAGCCATTACACCTCTTCCTATCGCTACACGGCCTTGTAAAAAGTTCCTCTCCAGCTTTCTTGTAGGCCACCTTCAGATACTGGAAAGTTGCTATAAAGTCTCCCCGGAGTCTCCTCTTCTTCACGCCGAATAACCCAAACTCTCTCAGCCTATCTTCATAGGAGAGGTGTTCCAGCCCTCTGATCATCTTAATAGCCCTCCTCTGGACTTCCTTCAACAGGTCAATGTCCTTCTTATGTTGGGGGCCCCAGAGCTGGATGCAGTACTCCAGGTGGGGTCTCATGAGAGTGGAGTAGAGGGACAGGATCACCTCCCTTGACCATGGGACCCTCCCTTGACAATCCCTGACCTTGACCAAAGCTGGCCATGCTTCTTTTGATGCAGCCCAGGATACGGTTGGCCTTCTGGGCTGCAAGCACACATTGCCAGCTCATGTTGAGCGTCTCATCCACCAACACCCCCAAGTCCTTCTCCTCAGGGCTGTCCTCAATCTGTTCTCCACCCACCCTATATTTGCGCTTGGGATTGTCCTGACCCACCTGCAGGACCTTGCACTTGGCCTTGTTGAACTACTTACCTTGTTTTAATTTGGGAGGGGCAAAAGCACCCCAACCCTTAGAACACTGGAAGCAAAAGCCCTCAACGTAGTGATAGTTTCATGGGCCCAGGTCTCAAGCCTTTCCATGTCCCTCTGGATGCTATCTCTTCCCTCCAGCAAATATATATAGAGAGTAGTGTATATATATTATTTTATATATACATCTATATTATAAATATGTATTATATAATATATTAAGACTATATATTACATAGTATTGTATGGCATATATATTATATATGTATCATATATATTATGTATTATATATTATATATTGAGAGGGAAAAACATCTCAGTTAAGTCCAGATTTATCTACCACCCTCTCAGTGAAACTGCAAACATGTTCTTAAGTTAGAAGACAGATAGGCTGGCAGATGCTTCAGAGGCAGAATGAAGATAGCCCAGCACCTTCGCATAGGTCCAGGCTCTTCTGCTTCTGAGCTGAAACCAAGAAGGTGGTAAGACTAAACTTGTAATTACTCCAAGCTCATCTCACCTGTGAAATCTGTAAGTTGTGCTAGAAGTCAGAAATACAGATGAAAAAATGCATGATTAAGTCAGCTTTCTTCCAAGGCTGAACTTTATGTAAGGTCATAAATATAAAGAGGAAAACCTTATCTCAAACTAAGTTTTCTTCAGAAAGAGGTGCTTTGAACTGCTTCAGAAATCAGGTAATATCTCTTGATATCTTCATAAGTATAGCTTCATTTCATTCAGATAGAATGTTTCAGACGTTTTCATAGTGTAGGAAACCTGGTTTGCTCATTTAAATTTTCTTGTGTGGTATAATAGAATTAAACTCTATCACTCAAAGCAGAATAGACTTCCAAGTTCAGTAAATGCATTAGCCTTGCCTTGAGAATTTGTTACTGAATTAGCAACTTCAATATTTATGAACAAATGGGAGAATACTTAACCCAACACAAGTAAAAGCAGAAAACGCACCTGCTGTATTTTCTTTTGCCATAGTCTTTTCTGTCATTAGAATACACAGACACTAATGGTATTTGGGGATTGCGTTGGAATGGTGCTTTTTAAGTCTATGATTAGCTGACAGCAGTATTGATGTAACTTCTTGCCTGATTGTGAACATAATTCACAACTGAAACTTTGTCATTTAGCCAACAAAACAGTATGATTCTCGTTTACTTCTTGAGGAAGATTTTAACACACATTCCTTACAGGACATCATGGAAAATATATATGGGGGAGGAAGTATTTTTAAAAGATAGAGACAAAATGGCAAGCATAAACAGCAAAATTGCCGTCCTGATGATTACCTACCTTCACATTCCCTTGGCATTTATATTTGAAAAGTGCATTGCTGCTCAGTGTTATGTTCTAATTTCAGTTGGGAAATTATATTTTCCTTCCCCATTGCAATTTTAAATTCTTTAGTGTACTCTGTTCTGTTCCTAAGTTGGCTGTGTTTTACTAGGAAACTAGGAGACTCCCTTAAGCACATAAAACTACTTTTTTTTTTTTTTTTCCAGTAAAATTATTTGGAATACTGTCTGTGTGGAAAAAAAAAAATTCTATGGGATAGTAAAACTGTTCTCTTGAGTTTTCCCTACTTCTCCCTCTTTTCTTTTCCGGCACTGTAAAAAAAAGTGCCCAGCTACAATAGGACTTCTCTTAGCTGGTCGTAGCACTTTTTGTCACTGGTGGACCACCCCAGCCTTATTCAGGTTGCTTGTATTGTATTTTCATGTCAGCATTGTGCGGTGTTGCAGGCAGGAAAACATCAATGATAATTATATAATAGTTGGGATCAATTACTGTGAAAATCTGGTAGACAATCTGGTAGACAATCTGGTAGACGAGACCTGCTACTTGAAAAGCTTCATCTATGTTGTACGGAGCTTCCAGCAGAAGCTATGTTCAAAGCTATGTAGTAGGTCCCCAAAACTCATTATGATTAAAAGAATGAGTAGTGTCATGTTCACCTGGATTTCAGATATGTCTTTTACAAAATTTGTCACTGAAGGCTCATTAAAAAATGAAGTAATTATGCGGTAAGAAGGTAGGCTGTCTCTTTTATGAAATATTGATTGAAAGATAGTAAATAAAGAGTAGAAGTAAACATTTTTCATGGTTAAAGGGCAGACATCAGTAGAAATTCCTGAGGGAATCTGGAAAAGGATTGGCAAGTGAGATACCAAAAGTAAGCATTATGGAGGTATTCAGGATAGTGAAGATGCAATCTAAGGATAAAGAACTTCAGGAGGTCCAAACAAGACTGAGTGGCTAAGTTCTAAAATTGTAGGTGGAATTCAAAAGGTTAATGCTAAGTGATTAAGAGAGATGATCCGGGGTGGGAAGGGCCAGGGGTGAGTAGTTATTTTCAATGAAGAATGAAATCTAGGGGCTGTAACACATAACGCTAGGAAAATGTTGTCTTGGTGATCAGTAGTGGTCAGTAGCCAAATCAAATGTGGTGAATATTAGGAAACATAACAAATTCAGACTCTGTAATTAGGACACTAAATTCTTTATGTGCCCACAATTTGGATACAATGTGCACTATTGGTTGCCCCATCTCAAAAATGATAAAGAAGCAGAAAAGATTCAGAAAACTTCAATACAGGTGGTCAAAGATCAGGAACAGTCTGTATAAAAGGAGCATTTGCATAGACTAAAACTCTTCAGGTTAGGAAAGGGATAACTGAAGGGAAATATGCTGATGGAAGTCTGTAACATCCAGAGTGAAAAAGGGTAAGAAGGGAGTGTTTGTTAGTTGTATCTTCTAATACAAGAATTAGGCCATGTTAAATGAAACATAAGGTTCAGAACAAACATAAGTAGAAAGTAAATAATACAATATCTCCACTGTTTTTTTTTTAATTTTATTTATCAAGCAATATGATCATTGACATTGCCCTTTTGTCATTTATTCAAATTTGAGTAATATTGTCTATTATTCCCCAAACTATTTAATCTTTTTCTTCTTTTAAACTTCACATCTTGTCAAGATGCTTCTCTTTTAAATTCCCACAATTATTTTTTTCTAAATTCCACTCTTTCTGTAAGAATATTTTATTATTAAATGAAAAGCAGACTTATTTATTATCTTGGTGACTTTTACATTGAAGATAAGGGCAAGAACAAACAGGAATTTTTATGCAGACATTTCTGCCTATCAAAAGGTCAGTTGTCTCATGTACAGACAAATCTGCAGATATTTCAGAGGTTCAATATGCAGAAAACAAGACCACAAAAGTTACAAATATATATATTTGCAATAGACAACATGGAATAGAGAAGACTACCAAAAGCCTGAGTTTCTTTTTCCCTAATCAAACTGACTATATTTTCTTACCCTTTTAGTTCTGTCTGACAAATGTTTACTGTTGAAAAAAGAAAGAAAAATGTTAATGTGTAGTGATGTGTCATGTTCTTCTGTGCCTAATGCTGTTCTTTGAATCTATTCTTAGATCTCTAGCACAGAAACCTTGAATACCTTCATATTAGTAAGGTCAGACACTTGTAAAATCCTGTATTAAAAAAAAAAAAAAGGAAGAAGAAAAAGTTCTTGACAATGTATAGCTCATATATGATGTAGGTTTTAAAACTGTCAGAAAACCGGCTGCTTCTACTCACAAATACCAATCTGTAGCTGCAGTTTTAGATGTATTTTTGGCTAACATTTGACAGCAGTAACTTCAGATGTCTCTTTCAGTTCTGCTTTTTCATCTCTGTCTCTGTATACCTTCTCTTTGAAGGCAAGTCACCTGAGTGGCTTGGGGATCGGGGCAAGCTCATCCAAAAGGTCATGATATGACAAATAAATCCTGACCTACTCCTACACAGACCTAAATCTACATCTGTAGAAATGCAACTACTGAGACAGGGAGTCCCCCCACTCTGCCAAGAGTGGCCACATTACAGTTCTCTGAGATAAACAGGAGCATACCTGGAGGGTCAGAAGGGAAATGTTGTTCCGCTCTGAGGCATTCACTTCTGTCCTCTTCCTCTAGGGAAGTCGCATGTGAACCACTATTTTGTTTTATGATGCATGAGGTGGAATCCTTATCTCGAGTCCACAGCTGCATTCTGGGATGGAGCCAAGGTGCTTGAGCCTGGAAATATACAAATAAACTACCTAAGTTCTAAGGAGAAATGAGGCCTGAAGTTGTATAAGTGAATGAAGAGGTGAAGTTTGTTGAAGTAGCCCTGCAATAACATCTGCCATGCAGTTTGGAAATATCTTTTTCTTCCTCCTTTGCAGGCCACCTCAGTGAAATTCAATTCATTTGGCCTGGCTGTAACCACTCAAAGACCAGTACTAAATATATGCACATGCAAGTAATTGAAAATTAAGAAAGTACTTACTCTCTTTGTCCAGAAAGGCACAATACAAACTGTCATTTGTGTTTTTACAAACTGTTAGAGATTTTCTCACTGATTTTATTATAGCATTTATTATTAGCAAGTCTTAATCCATCTAGATACAAAATAATCTAGATTAAGTATTTTGAAATGTTTTTCAAGACTGGAAAATTCTAAAAGTTAATGCAAGTGTAGGACGGGTTTTCCTATTTGTTTTGAGAGACCAGTGATTCCCATATTAGTTAGTGAAGAACAACAGTGATTCTTGAAGGCTAAGGATTACCAATTTATTTCAGCACAAAGTAATTCTTTGTAGTAATTTCCCAAGCAATTTAAAAATGTGTGTGTACCATAGCAATCTGAATCGTTTCATTCAATGCTTTTAAAATTTTCTTTCTTTGACAAAACAAACATATTTAGTTGAGAGTCATCATTTGACGTGGTGATTAACTCTTAAAACATACACCAGCTTTCTTAGGCATCTAAACCCTTCAGAATTAACAAGAAACCTTTCACTCTTCTTCTTTGGAGTGAACTGTTTCAGTGCCAAGTGAAAAGTTCTTAATGTATCCTTTATTGCAAATAGTTTTCCTCAATAAAGGGGCTATTTCAGTTTATAGTTAGGAAAAACAACAACCTTGGTGCTTCAGTCCTCTAGCTTAAGTACTAGTTAAAACAAACAGTAACAATCCCTAAAAACCTGAAACAATCTTTGTACTTCTTGCTGTACAGTCAAAAAGCTAAATGTTGTTTCTAGGATAAGCATCTTGTTATCTGCTATGTTAGGTGTAACAAATATACCAAAATAATTTAGGAAAATAAGGAAATGTTGAAAGTAAGGATATATAGTGGAAAGAAGGATGTTTAGTGCATAATGAAATAGTAAAGGGGACCCTCACACAGGAAAGGAGTTGTAAGCAAGTATGCAAATACAAGGTAGGAATGATTAGAAAAAATAAGATGACTGAACTGATGAGGATAAAAGAGAGACCAAGTGATTCCTAAAACATTTCAATTCATTTAGTTGTCTGTTGCATTCTGTTCCTCACTCTGGTAGAACTTGAGTCTTTATGATACTGTGCAGTAGAAAATAAAGTAATATACATGCACTTAATGGAAAATGTAAACAGTAGGAGTACGTGGCAGTGTAAGCCTTGTTTTTCTGTAACAAGGTAGGGCTTTTGGTCATAATTCATAGTCCTTGACAGTTCTGTTATTCATTGACTGCATGATAGACATTCCTGAGAGCAACGTGGTTTGGCAAGAATCACTGGATTACTGTAATATGTGGTTATAAGCTATCCAGGAAGGACATTCAGGGCATGGAGATTGGGAGAGTTTTCACTCATTCAGAAGATTCAGAATTTGAGATCAACTTAGTGAGAGACTGTGGAGCAGAACACCTGTGGTCTAAAAATACAAAGTCTTACAAACGCAAAAATACAAACATGTTATCCAATTTCTGCAGTGAAACAGGATACTGACTGCATGATAGGAATGCAACTAGACTAGATTTCCAGGGCTGGCAATACATTAACAAGCAGCAAATCAGTGGTTCAGCTGATAATAAAATCACAGAAAAGCTGGTTGGAAGGTAATCTAATCTAATCCTACTTTCCATTGCAGTGAAATTATAATTTAAACTAAATCAGATAAGATGAGTCCTGAATGTCTATAATTTCCTGGTACCTATCAATAGTGAGATGCATTTTTTTGACATATTGCAGAAGGAGTGTTAGCTGCCTCTCATCTATGTATGACAAAATGTGGAACTGCCAGAAGTTTCAGACTGAATATTTGATTACAGGCAATTGCCTCTGAAAGATTCTGTTTCAGTGAAAACATGAGAAATTATTCTTGACTGTGGCTCAGATTGACTAAATTATTTGGAACCTTAAATTAAAATCCCAAACATCAGACATATAGAATATTAATATTTTTGGGTGTTCATAGGAAAGATTTATAATCACATTACTGAATATGAGTAATTATAGTATGGCTTGAATATTCTGCTGTAATTCATTGACCTGGAGAAGCTAATGTACTAAATTTCTAGATCAGAAAATTCCATAAGTTTGGTGTAAATACTAGTACTAAGTCAACGAAATGTGGCTAAAGTGAATATCTATAAGATTGTCTTCTTTTGTCCTGGAGAATTTCTGGTACCTAAGTCAAAGACATTTTAAAAAAATGTAAAACTATTCTGTTTACAGTGGAAGGTTATTAATAAAGTTGTATCTTTTTTTTTCCAACAAGCAGCAAATATATTTAAAAAATTAACAGAAGAACTCATGGGATGGGCAATGTTATTCTCTCATGTATTGAATTTGCTGAAATAGTTCAAATAAATAACTGATTTAAATTAATTTCAATAAACATTTAATATTTAAGGTTTCATCTTCAAAATACCCCAATTTTCAAGTCTTTTAGAAATGAAATAATTTCTCCAAAACTGTGACTAATCAGCATTCCCGCTAGGTGCAAAGCTGCCTCTG